>NC_081347.1:67880130-67892325 GCF_029784015.1 Lycium ferocissimum
AAACTTAAATTTATTAAAAATCATTTTAATTCTAAAAATTTTTTTAAAAAAAGGGTTAAAATTTAAATAAAATTTGTTCTTTGACTTATTTAAAAGGCCCTGCCTAAATTTTCTAATTTGGGCCGAATCTAAGACCCCGGGGCTCTTGTACATTTGTCTGAGGTTTTCTTTATAACTTTGGAAAAAAAAGGGGTTTTTTTTGGGTTTTGAAATGTTGGCTAAACCATAATTTTATCATTTTTTAAAAAATTTAGGTAATTTATAATTTGTTTATCAATAGGGTAAAAAGTTTTTAAACCTTCATTAATTAAAAATTTTTAAAATATTTTTAAATTATCCGGGAATGAATACTTTCTAAATCAATTAAAAAATCTTCAAAAATTGAAAACTTAAAAGGAAAAGTCCTTTCATTTTTCGGAAAAGTCAACCAAGCAAGAGTTTATGCGTTTTAATTCGTATAAAAATCAATTTTTTAGTTAAAAAAATTTGTTGTAAAAAGAAATATAATATTGTAATAAATTGTTTCTAAATTTAAATTTAAAACCAAAAATGAAAATGTCCCAATGATTTTCTGTTTGGCATAGGGAATCGGGGTAACTTTTTTCAGACTGCAATTTAAATCAAAATTTAAACGAAACGAAAAAATTAATTAAATTAAATGCTATATTCTATTTAAACTGGGAAACATTTAATCATTTAAAAAATTTTAAAATTTCATTAAAATTTTTTTTTCCGATTTATTTTTAATTTAAAAAAAAATTAAAATTTATAAATTTACCATTTATTCTATATAAATTAACTAAAATCTAATCTAGAAAAATTTCCTTTTCTTTCCAATGGATGTTTTATAAAAATGATTAATAGTGTAATAGTTTTTTTTTTCCAGTATAGTTTAATCTGCTATGATAAATTACATATTTGAAAATACTCCTGTTAATAACATGTAAAAGAAAATTTGCTATCCGCCATTGAAGCAATTCTAGTTGAGAGGATACGAACAAGAACAAAAAGTCTCTTAATTATTAATATTTAAGTTATATATATATATTCATAGTATAATAATTTTTTATATCATCAACATAATTTAAGTCGTTATAAGACGTTACCTACTTTGAAGTACTCGCATTAATTAATAAAAATAACATGTAAAAGAAAATTTGCTACCGACCATTGAACATGTGTAAAGAAAAGATGTTCTAACAAAAAAGAGAAGATGCTAAGCAACACTGCATAAGTTAGAGATCTGTCAGTGCGTCAATATGATAAGCTAAAAATGTTTATGAATAGAGTAGGCTGTATAAAAAACCGATAACATTTAGGGCTTGGTGTAGGAACCAAACCGATTACTACACATACACACACACACACATACACACACACACACACACACACACACACATTCTTATATATATATATATATACACACACACAATTTCTTCAAAATTTTAAGTTTCCATCAATACAAATTCAAATAATTAGAATTTTTAAGAAAAACAGAAATTTAATGAATTTCTCCTTATTCAGTTTTTACCGCCCTCATTTACATGGCATATATACTACTAATAAGCTAGAATTTTATAATAAAAATAAAAAGAAAATGGCAATTGGAATTTAAAAAGATTTGATAGATGACTTTGTCTTCTGTTTAATTTTTAGTTTTAACTTTTGAATCTTCATAAAAACCACAGATAACAAAAATTTGTGATATCAATAAGAGATTTATTCCTTCGTCGCTATTCCCTCAAATAAAATTCAAATTTATAATATACATCTAAGTACACAAAATGCATCACAACCAAACTAAAATCAGGTTTGATTTGGTTTGAATATTAGAAAAAACCGACTTAATTTGTTTGGTTTGATTAATAAAACCGAGTGACCATGAACACCCCTAATGATAAGTTTAAACACGTTTATAAATAGTGGGGTCGTATCTAGGGCTTGGTGATAGCTTATAAATTCTCTAGAACCCACAAAATATTGAGTTTACTTTATTTGAATGAATTCCGCATAAATGACTCATACATTTAAACATAATAAAATTATAAAATTATCATATTATGCCAACTGATATCAATAAGAGATTTATTCCTTCAACGCTATTCACTTAAACTTTTAAGTTCTCCAAATTTTTTAAATATACGTCTAGCTACACATCATTAAACTATTCTTTTTACTTGTATTAACAATGAAATATCACATAAGGGGATAGCTTATAAAAGAACCCACCTCGTACTTTATTTGAATGGAACCTTTAAACAATTCAATTATCACCAACTCGAAAGATTCTCTGTAGAAATTAGGAACCTTTAAAGTTATATAAGGACTAATAAAAAATAAAGTGGACTATTTTATTATTCAGAGACGAAAACAGAAAGTGACTGAACCAGATAAGCCGAATCCAAATATGCCTGATAAGGACTTAAGGAGGTACTGTATTAATGAAACGCCATTATCTCATTAAGAGACTCCCTAATAAACAAATAAAGTTCCTTATTAAATTATGCGTTTCTAATACTGGTGTCGTTCTGCTGGAAATTTGTGTATTTTTTTTTATGTAAAATAATTTGTAAAAAAAAAAAAAATATATATATATATATATAATATTTTTTTTTAGCAATTAGAGAGAAAAAAATAACAACATACCTAGTAAAAAGCCACGAAGTGGGTCTGATGGGGTAGAGCCTATGCAGACCTTATCCCTATCTTGAAAGGTAGAGAGGTTGTTTTTGGTAGACCATCGACACAAGGATAAGTAACTCAAAGCAGTATAAAAATTATGGCAAAATACTACAAAAGCATGACAAAGCAGTGTGGGTAAAAAAAAAAGGAGTAGTATCTACCACAAATTAATACGATAATTAAAGTATAAGAAACAACAGATATTAGCAGAAATCGAATGACAAGAAAGTATAAGAGTAATACTGCGACTACTAGTATGAACGGATAAGTTGGACACAACACAACTACCTACTAACCTTCTACCCTAATTCGTGTACTCCATAACCTTCTATCTAAGGTCATGTCCTCAGTAAGCTGGACTTGCATCATGTCCTGTCTAATCACCTCTCCCCAATACTTCTTCAGCCTACCTCTACCTCTCCTGAAACCGTCCATAGCCAACCTCTCACACTTCCGCACTGGGGCATCCGCACATGTCTGAACCATCTCAACCTCACTTCCTGCATCTTATCATCTACCGAGGCCACTCACACCTTGTCCTGGATATCTTCATTTTGAATCCTATCTCTCTTAGTATGCCCATACATCCATCGCAACATACTCATTTCCACAACTTTCATCTTTTGAACGTAAGAGTTCTTGAATGGCCAACACTCTGCCCCCATTCAACATAGTTGATTTAACCACCACTCTTTAGAACTTGATTTTAAGTTTTGGCAGCATCTTCTTGTCACACAAGACTCCAGATGCGAGCCTCCATTTCATCCACCCCACACCAATACGATGTGTGACATCATCGTCATTCTCCTCCATTTTCTTGGATAATAGACCCAAAATACTTGAGACTTCCTTTTTTTTTAATGACCTGGGTACCAAGCCTATTTCACGCTAGCCTCATGCGTTACGTCACTGAAAGTGAAAAAAAATCTGCATGCCCAACTAATATATGAGCCAAATGGCATGTGGCAAAACTACCCCAAACCCATTTGACCCGCCAACCCGCCCAAGCTTTGACGAGTTTAGGCTAGGTGATTTTGAAGATGGACTGATTTGGGCTAGTCCAAATTGACCCATCACAAATCGTTAGCTCAAACTGGCCCATCAAATGAACCCAAACTGGCCCATCAATTGTCATCCATTCATAAGTATAAAAGCTACAAAACATGATTAACTTCTATTTTAACTATTATTTAAATTTATTTTTGTAATTGTTTTTAGTTTTTAAAATGTTTATTTTTAATTTTTTTTCCTTATTTTAAAATTTTTACTAGTAATTTTTTATTTCTAAGTTTTTTATTTTTTTTCCTGAGGATCTATGCTTTCCGTTTTTGTGTAACCTATTTTCGATCCACCTATATCTGACAGACGTTTGCCACTCCTAGCTATGTACAAGACAACCATAAAAGTACATAAATAAGGCAAAGGGGTAAAAGAGAGGATTTTGACAAAATCACTGTTCATTACGTTAATTAACATTTAGTTTTCTTTTGATTTACTTCGGAATAGTTTCGAATATAATTTATATACTGGAATAACTTATGAGGAAATATTTACAGTGAATATAATTTATATACTGGAATAACTTATGAGGAAATGGTTACAGTGAATATCTTTATTATTTTGAGAAAAACATACGTTTGAGTTTTTTTTTATATTAAAAAAGTATTTAAAATTAACTTTCAAAACATCGTTTATCTAAAAAAGCATGAGCGAGGGAATATTTGCAATCAAAGAATATCGATATTTTTAGTTTCTCAAAATGTTGAAAAGGTGGGTTAAGTTGAGTGGGTTGGTTTTACTTACCCTTTTAGCCCATATTGACCTAAATTATCTTAGCCTCAAACAAGCCTTTGGGCGGGGGTTGGGCTTTCTGACCCACCCAACTTTATAAGTTCGCCCCATCTCTCCCCCCACACAAAATAATATCTATCGACATAGTATAATTTTACCCCGTTGGAAATGGCCGCAACACACATACACACACTAAACAATATCCATCGACATAGTATAATTTTACCACCGTTGGACAAAGGTGACTCCAGTGGCGGATCCAGGATTTTCAATCAGGGTGTTCGGAAAACAACTGAACCAACTTTTACATTTGTTTAGGGTGTTCAAAAGTCAATATATGTACATAAAAAGGCGGCGGCTAAGCCTTCGGGCGGGGTCCTAGACACACACACCTTGCATTTCGTAAAAAGTCAATATATGTACATCGACACGAGTATAATTTGCCACTAAATATACCTTAATTTTTCTTAGGTGTGTCGAGCCTTTACTAGATCCGCCCCTAGGTGACTCCATCAGTGCCTATACACACACACACTAAACAATATCTAGTATAATTTTACTACTGTTGGAAAAAGGTGACCGTTGGACACACACACACACAAAATATCCATCGACATAGTATAATTTTACTACCGTTGGACAAAGGTGACTCTGTTAGTGCCTAGTTGTACTCCTCACCCTCCGGGATACCATTTTATTATTCCTTCTTTTTCAATTTATGTAGTAGTGTTTAATTGGACACTGAATTTAAAAAAGAAAAAAAAGACTTTTGAAAATTGTGATTTAAAATAAAACATAAATATTTTTGTAACTTTTATAAATTATCCATTAAAAAAAATAAAATTAAATCGGTTCTACAAATAATACACTAATATACTTTTCTTTTAATAAATAAAAACGTAAAATTATACTCTTATAAAATGGGACCGAAATCTTGCATGGTGGCACATGCTCATTGCTTACATAGACTTAAAGGAAAAGGGGAAAAAGAGAGATACCTCCATTCAGATTTACATACTTTAAACTTAATAATCAAATATTACATAATCAACTTTAAATATTTTAATCTTAACAAAATCTAAGGTTTCATTTTGATATGGAGGAAATATGTTGTTCAAATATTTTTAAATATTTTTTTGAGGAAAACAAGATTTTTAAAAATGAGAGAAAAATAACTTTTCTAATGAAAGTATGAAAAAATAATTCCCATAAATGGCATCCTACACAAATTATCTCCTCTCAGTCCTTCAACACACCTACCCCATATCCCACATTTTCACCCTCCCCAACCCCACCTCATGTCCATAATGTTTGACTAGACTATATATATTTTAAAGAAAATGTTTTGCTTTCCTACCAAACACGTTATAAAACCTTATCCCAATAATAATAATAAAATGAGAAAGAAAGATAATGAAGGAAACTTTAACTAACAAAAGAAGTCCCAAGAAGGGTTGTGGTGGAGTGACAAATACTCCAGCATCTCTAATTAGAATTTTTAAGTTTGAGTTTTTCGGATTCGGAGTCTTCTTTGTTAGGGAGCGTTTTGGCCCCTAATATGGAATTTTCGGGCAGAAATCCAAATTTAATCCGATTTTAATGCGGATACCAAATACGGAAAAGAAACAAAGAAAGAAAAAAAGCCAAAAGAAAGAAAAAGAAAAGATAGGACCCTGTACTTATATATAATGTGAATGTAATAAAGTTTGTTGGACCACCCCACTTTGCTTTGCTCACGTTGAGCTGTCCATTGAATTCTAGACTATATTCATTCATTCAAAGTCAAGTCTACTTCTTATCTTGATAAGAACAATTCCAGCTCTTTACCTCCTATCTAAAAAATCCGCAACTTGTACAGTTGTACTGTGTACCATCACTTACGTCTGTGATTGCGCACATTATTCAGTATAGTTGTTTTTTTATGAACCTACAAAAAAGTATAGTAATTTCCTTTTTTTGAAAAAAAAAAAAAAAATTACAACTTGGGTGTGTGTATATATATATATATATATATTACTAGTATGGGAGTACTATTTTTTTTCTCAAATAAGAAACAAGTCACCTTTCCCCTCTATCTCATTTTATGTGGTATTTTCATTTTTCATGCTGTAGCAAAAAAAAAAAAAAATGATACTTCATATATCTAAAAGCAATTTAACTTTAAACATCTCATTTAATTTTTAATGATATGATTTATAATCACACAAATACCTATGGCTTATTTTAGATCATAATTTTTTTTTAACACTATGTGTTAAATCAAACACTATTAAAAAAAAGAGACTGAGGATAGTATTGTGGATAATACATTACGCCTCTTTCTTAACAACTAGTCTCAAGAGTGAACTTTTTTGCAATATTTTTCTTACATTTTAGTATCGTCCAACAAGAACAAAACATGGCCGGTGTAATTCCACAAGTGGGGTCTGATAAGGATAGAGTGTACGCACACCTTATCCCTATCATGAGAGGTCTGTTGTTTCCGATAGACCCTCTGCTTTCGAATAAAATAATAAAAAAGCAAGTCAAATAGGAAATAGGAAAAAGGAGTAATAATATCATCCAACAAATAAACATAAAACCGAAACGTTTGAGAAAGTTAAAAGAAAAACAAATACAATGTAAATTCTTAGGGCTCGTTTGGTTGGGAAATAACTTATCCCGGGATTAGTTATTCCACTCTCAAGGTGGGATAAAATAAGGCTACAATCCCGGAGTTAGTTATTCTGGATTTTTATTCCAACCAAACATGGGATAAGGAGGCACTAAAATTTTATCCCGAGACTATTTTTGCTTATCCTTCACACCAAACGACCCCTTAGTTTCTTATACTCCTATACACTCTATTCTCCCCAAACTCAACTTATGGGATTATACTCAGTATTGTTGTTATTGTCATATTGTTACCATTTGGAGAAATGGAGGAATTTCCAAAGGGCATTAAACCTTGAGATTTTTACATTCTATGCCAATTAGGACAAAATAATTATCCGTTTTAGCCCATGTTTATTTTGTTACCCGAGCTAGTCCCCCCATATCAAACTCCCAGATGCTATTTTTTACCAGAGTTCATTGACATTGCTTCTTTATGCTCAGAGTAAGTTCATTGGCGTTGCTTCTTTATCTTTTCAGTTTGCTCTTCGTCTTTTTTTTTTTTTGGTCATTTGAAACAATATTGTGCACATTACGTTTTTGTTTCTAATTTTGGACTGCAATTATACCGCTACCGGTAGCTTTTGTTTGCTTTTTTTCCTCAGGGGTTCAATTGAATCTCGTTCATCCCGAAATTACTATATGCATATAGAGAAAAAAGCTTGTACAATTTTGTATAACAATGTAAAAGTGTGTATAAACACCTCTTATACACTATTATACATTTTTATACGGTGTAGAAGTGTGTATAAACACCTCTTATACATTATGTATAAACCCCTCTTATGTATATACACCTCTTGTATAAGTTTGTAATAATATTGTATACTAGTGTAAAAGTGTGTATAAACACCTCTTATATATCATTATATATTTTTATATAAGGTTAATATATTGTCCAAAATAGATGTATAAAGTTGTATATTGCTATATAATATTATATAGCATAAAAAAGTGACTATGCGAATGTAAATTAAAAATATAACTACGTAGATGTAATTTCTTATGCTGGATTGAACATTATTAAAATTTCCCCTTAAAACTTTCTACATCCATGATAAAATATGATTTATTATTTATATTCATTTTGCCGTTTCAATAATTTTAATTTGACAGGTTAATAATTGACTTGCTTTATGTTGCTACACCGTCACCGTATTGTAACAGCGTTTGCTCCCTTGTAACGGTTGTAACTAGTGCAGGTCATTTTCAATCAACCCTTATACAATTATCTATCTTAAGTTCTCAATCAAAGACCCTTTTTTTCATTCTCCTTTTACGTCACCGCCTTATTTCCAATTCCAATAACTTTTGCAGATTCAGTGCATTCTAACAGGTATTCTTTAATTTTTTTTTTTTGGATCTTCACTTTAATTTATAACTTGCATGTATTATACCTTTGTGGGGTTCTTTTTTACTTAAGTCTTTTTAAATTTTACAGATGTTTTAAGATTCAAAAAGCTTGTTTGGAATCAAGAATTGGTGATGTGATCTTGAAAAGGTTGAATCTTTAGGTGGTATATGATGAATTTCTTGATAAAGTAGTATTTTTTTCTGATTTTTGGTGTGTTTGAAATGCATTTGGAAGTGGTATAAGATTCAAAGGCTTGTTTGGTATTTGATCTTGCAAAGGTTGAATCTTTAGTGGGTATATGATGAATTGTTTGATAAAGTAGTGATTTCTGTGATTTTGGTGTGTTTGGAATGCATTGGGAAGTGGTTTAAGGTTCAAAGGCTTGTTTGGTATCAAGAATTGGTGATTTGTTCTTGTAAAGGTTGAATCTTTAGTGGGTATATGATGAATTATTTGATAAAGTAGTGTTTTTTCTTATTTCGGTGTGTTTGTAATGTATTGGGAAGTGGTCTAAGATTCAAAGGCTTGTTTGGTTTCAAGAATTGGTGTTTTGATCTTGGAAAGGTTGAATCTTTGGTGGGTATATGATGAATTGTTTGATAAAGTAGTAATTTTTCTGTTTTGGCTCTTTTTGTGGATCGATTGAAGGTTATTGATTCTTGGTCATTTGATTCTTTGTGGATATGTTGATGAGGTGGTCATGGTCATGTTACTAAGTGTTAATTGTGGTGGAATTGTTGTTCCGAGTAGGCGGATCCAGGATTTAGAGTCGGTTAGTTGGAAGTGGATTCCTTATAGTATGTATATGCATTTTCAAGATCCTTTTGAATATGAACACATGGTCGATTAAACCCCTTGCTAAGGGCTAGAGACGCCTCTACTTCGACCCCGAATTATAGGAAAGGAAATGCTTGCAAAGGGGAAAATGGGTGAAGATCTCCTAACAACGTTAACCATTGAAAGCAATCATTTGTCCACCCTTTTGTCCATGGATTCTGGTTCATCATCTCATGATGAATTGGAGAGAGAATTGATCCGGACTGTTAACCATCTACAGGCGCCTGATATTAATCTCCCGCTCGAGCCTAGCCCTCCTCCTCCGTCGTGGAATGATACGTGTGATATGCTAGATGTTGGCTTTGGTGCCCAACATTACGAGGTCGAGACGAATATTAATGTCACAAAGGTCGGGAAGAAGTGTGCTAAACGGCTTGATAGTATTTGGGGCGCTTGGTTTTTCTTCAGTTTTTACTTTAAGCCAGCTCTGAATGAGAAGTCAAAGGGAAAGAATGGGGTTTCTCCTCGGTATGATAAATCGGATTTGAAGCAAGATGTTTTCCTTGTTCAGCATGATATGGAGAATATGTACATGTGGGTTTTCAAGGACAGGCCTGAAAATGCTCTTGGCAAGATGCAATTGAGGAGTTACATGAACGGTCATTCGCGACAGGGAGAGAGTCCCTTTCCGTTCACTGCAGATAAAGGTTTCGTTCGGTCTCATAAAATGCAAAGGAAACATTACCGGGGTCTTTCGAACCCTCAGTGCCTTCATGGAATTGAAGTTGTTAGGTCACCTAATCTTACGGGTCTTGATAAGGAGGAGCAAAAAAAGTGGATGGAGCTTACGGGCCGAGACATGAACTTTTCGATTCCCGCTGAAGCTAGCGACTTTGAGTCGTGGAGGTGCCTTCCGAATACAGAATTTGAGCTCGAGCGAGCCCCTAATTCGATTCCCCGTCCAGAAAGATTGTTAAATGGCTCCAGTCTGAATCTATCTACTCGACATGCAAACCATGTAAACGGAGAAGGATTAAACAACATTTTGGCTGTCTGTAATAAGAGGAAGAAAAATGGATTTTCGCCTAATAGTCAACATCCTGAGAGGCTTCCGGATATCCATCCGATTTCCCCACCATGGCTAAGAGATTTTTCTGGTGCTATGCAAATGGCGTCTGGTCCTGTTACAGCTGCAAAAACTATTTATGAGGACGACGCGGGGTTCTTGATACTTGTTAGCATGCCTTTTGTGGATCTAAAAAGTGTCAAAGTTACTTGGAGGAACACCATCTCTCATGGGATTGTGAAGATATCTTGTATCAGCACAGGATGTATTCCTATCATCAAAAGGCAAAACAGGACTTTCAAGCTATCAGATCCAGCTCCCGAGCACTGCCCTTCAGGGGAATTTGTCAGAGAAATCCCTCTTAGGACTCGCATTCCGGAAGACGCTAAACTAGAAGCGTATGGAGATGAGACCGGGACTATGCTCGAAATTCATGTGCCTAAGCAGCGTGTAGGACCAGAAGAGCATGAGGTTCTAGTGTGCCTTCGCCCCTCGCCTTGGACCACACATGCGTATGTTGATTTGACGGAAGCAATGGCTTGAAGTTGTGGAATGCTCTCTTTAGGTAGTAGTCATTATTTACTGACCTAAATGAAAACGATATTTATATTTTCTTTTTAATTCATCAGGAAAGATTCTTTTCTTTCTGGTCATCAACTAATGTGGAACAGATAGATGCTGATTTTTGCATGCCCTCAATGTCCACACCATTTTGTTCCTGCTAGTCTTTATCTTTTACTGGTATCAATAACATTTTCATACTGTTTATTATTGTTGAATTGTATTTGTGTTTCAATTTCTGTCTCAATTCTTCATGTCTTGTGCTCTGCTTTTTGTGAACTTACTAGCTTTTGTTTGGCACTATGGGCTACTGACTAATGTCATACTGCATTAAGATTGTTCGCTATCTGATACATTTCTCATAACCTGAGAGGAAGTTGTTCGATGTATGTCAAAACTCGGACTCCAGCAATGCACATAACTTTTGTGTTCACAACATATGATTAAAACCTCATTGAAGCTTTGAGTGAACCTGTTTTCTACAGTTCTACCACATGTCACAGAGTATGCTACAGTCCTATGTCATTTGCTGATTTGGAAAATGTAAAGATTTTGGGAATGTTCAATTCAATCGGATGCCAATGCGAATTTCCTCTTTGTGGTGACGGAAATTGACAGTGATGATTCTTCCCGTAATCTATAGTGTAAAAATGAACTGATTAAAGCTTCGAGCACTACTTTTGTGTTACCATGAGCACAGAAAAAGACTTACGAACTGTGCTTATAACAGAAAATGCAATAACATTTTAAAGTCGAAGAGTTCTTTAACAAAATAAACCCATCCACCAATCCTGCACCGGCAAAGAGTACGGGATGCTTACACAGTCTCAAATATAACTAGACAAACGGCTGAAGTCTCAAACATATTACAACAACAGAAACTGAAGACTGCTACAACTATATTTGACTACTAGAACTACAGATATCATCTTAATCTTGGTGATGGACTTAATCGACTTCTTCAATCTTGGGACCTGCTCCAGTAGTACCAGCAGAAGGACCATCCTTATCAATACCACCAGCCTTATCAGCACCACCCACCCTGATACATCTTTGCAATTATGGGGTTGCAAATGCTCTCAAGCTCCTTCATCTTGTCCTCAAATTCATCAGCCTCTGCTGACTGATTTCCATCCAGCCACTGAATCACCTGCTCAACCGAGTCCTCTATCTTCTTAATGGTGTTTCTCATGTTGTATGCATAATTCTCCAAGGCATTCTTGGATTCCACTTTCTTCTTGAGCTCTTCATCTTCAGCTTTGTACTTCTCAGCTTCTTGAACCATTTTCTCAATATCTTCCTTGGACAATCT
>NC_081347.1:67892425-67932166 GCF_029784015.1 Lycium ferocissimum
GTATATATTCTTTTGTGTGTGTATATATTCATGGGCACGGCGGGGTCCTGTCCCGCTCATGTGTTATGATATGATGTACCCTTATTAGAGGCTCGTAGACATTGTGTATATGGCTAGGTATGTTCGGCCTTGTCGGCCTATATTTTGGGATGTTGTTTTGATCGCCTTGTCGGCACATGTACATTTATATGGGCATAGATGTTATCAATGATATAGATATGTTGTCGCTCAACGAGATTAGAATGATGAATGAAAAGCATGATATAATTATGTGGCTTATCTGGAATGTGATGTAAATTGTGTTAAGGGGTGCCCGGGTGGGCTAGCACCGGGTGCTCGTCGCGACCCTCAGGTTGGGTCGTGACAACATACCCGTGCGATGCGTTGGCTAAACATGTCTATTCACTTTAATTAGCCAGTCTTTAAGGTTTGTATTTTGAAAATAATTTTAAAAAACATTCTAATTGTTATTATATATAGCAACATATACAAAATGTATTTTATGTACCATCACTTTAGTTATAAAAGGAAATTAGTAAGAACATGAGGGGAAATTAATATTTTGATTCTAAAATTTTTCTTTTAAATTCTTTAATATTTTATATGTATACCGACATGTTGGTATCCATTTCAATTAAGTAACTATTCAGATCCAAACATAAGAACTATTGTCGTATATATTGGATTTTTTAAAAGCAAAACTAATAAAATATTTTTATTAAATTAATTAAAAATATATTATAATTTTTTATATTAACAATTATAGATAAAACAAATTGTTACAAAAAAATCAAAATTAGAAAGATATATGTTATATCATTAATCACCAAATTTTAATTCTGAAATGAAAATATAAAGTAATACATTTTATAAATGTAAAGAAAATATTATCGAGAGGCTAACGAAAGGAGAGTAAATAAGTAAAGTATTGACAATGAAGGAAAACGGGGATAAAAGTTACTCCCTCCCTTGACTTTTACTTGTCGACGTTAACATATCAAGAAAAAAAATTGTTCTTCTTATTTTACCCTTCATATTAATTATTCATTTTCAAATCATTTTCTGAAGCTATTGAGACTATACACCAATAAATATGGATATTATGATAAAATATATACTTTATTTATTAATTATCAAAGAATGTGAAAAGTAAAAAGTGAACAAGTTATGTGTAGGAGAATTAAAATAACTTTTGGTACAAATTTGCATTGCTATTGTTCGTCCTCTCTTCACGTTTAAAGTATTGACAAAGAAGGAAAACAGCGATAAAAGTCACTCCCTTTGTTTACTTTTATTTGTCCATGTTAACATATCAAGAGAAAGAAACTAAGATGGTAATTAGTAATTAGTATGAAACTTCAATTATGTTGATTGTGTATAAAGATAACGACTACTCATATATTATAGGCGTACATATTTGTATACATGTCATCCTTTTTCTTGTATTCCTTTATTTATCATGGGGACCATCAAGCTAGGCAACGCAAGAAGAGTGGGGAGAATCATGCATAAGGGGTTGGCCATTAATTTCCATGGAATTAATGAGTGAATATTTGTGTGTTCTTATTATTAATTTTACCCTTTAATTACTCATTTTCAAATTATTTTCGAAGGTTATTGAGACTTACACCAATAAATATGAATATTATGGTAAAATATATACTTTCTCTGTCGCATATTACTTGTCACTTTCCCTTTTGCACGCCTCTTAAGAAATCAAAAGTAAAAGATGTATTTTACTATCTTACCCCTATCTCTCTCCAATAAATACATTCTAATCAAAATTGACTATTTTCAAGAACATTTATTACTAATGGTAAGATGGGAAAGATTTAATTAATTTTATCTTGGTTTTGTAAATGAACAAGTAATTTGGACATATATTTTTAGTAATGCAGCCAAGTAATATGGGACGGAGAGGATAAAATATGAAAGATTTAATAAATTTTATCTTGGTTCTGTAAATGAACAAGTAATTTGGACATATATTTTTAGTAATGTTGAGTACTTCATTTATGAACAAGTAAAAGTGCACGGATGAAATAAATATGTGTCGGGCAATTAAAATTGAAGTGCATACTTGTATACATGAGCACAGAATAAATATTTAATACAAAAGTAGTTTAGTAATATGGCCAAGTAATATGGAATGGACGGAGTACTTCATTTATTAATTTTTAAAGAACTTGAAAAGTCAACAAATATAAGTGCACGGAGGAAATAAATGTGTCGGAGAATTAAATTTGAAGTGCATACGTGTATACATGAGAAGAGATAAATATTCAAAGACTATGACATACGACCACGTGGGATAAAAAAGTAGTTGGTTAAAATGTACAATTTATATAGCTTGTGGTACAAATTTCTATTGTCGTGTTAGTCCTCTCTTCACACTTAGATATATTAGAAATAGAAAAGAAGAAAATATAGAATAGAAAAAACGATATATATTTGTAGTAATGTGGCCAAGTAATATGGACGAAGGGAGTACTTCAGTTTTATTAATTCTTAAAGAACGTGAAAAGTCAAGTATAATAATGTGGCCAAGTAATATAGGACGAAGAGAATACTTCATTTATTAATTCTTAAAGAACATGAAAAGTCAAGTAATGTGGTCAAGAAATATGGGACGGAAAGAGTACTTCATTTATTAATTCTTAAATAATGTGAAAAGTCAAAAGTGAATAAGTAAAAGTGCACGGAGAAAATAAATGTGTCGGATAATTAAAATTGAAGTGCATACATGTATACATGGGAAGAAAATAAATACTCAGCAAAAACGTGAAAAGTCAAAAGTGAACAAGTAAAAATGCACAGAGGAAATAAATATGTGTCGGAGAATTAAAATTGAAGTGCACTCGTGTATACATGAGAAGAGAATACATAATCGCATACTATGGCATATATCCATGTGGGATTAATTAATTCTTAAAGAATGTGAAAAGTCAAAAGTGAACAAATTAAAGTATACGGAGGAAATAAATTTGTGTAGGAGAATTAAAATTGAACTGCATATACATGAGAAGATAATAAATATTCAGCTAGAACACGAAAAGTCAAAAGTGAACAAGTAAAAGTGCACGGAGGAAATAAATGTGTCGGAGAATTAAATTTGAAGTGCATACGTCTATACATGTAGTATGAATAAATATTAAATACTATGACATATGTCTACGTGGAATATAAAAATAGTTGGATAAAATGTAAAAGTTATATAACTTATGGTACAAGAAATCATTGCGTGTACAATTTGCGAAGCTCATGGTACAAGCGGGAGGAGCGGTGTTCATCCCTCCTCCACGGTTATATATAATAGAAATATTCAATTTTAATTAGTCTTTTCATTCAAATATTAGTGTCTTTTTCTACTTTTGAAGGATTTACCATCTATAAGTTGTACCTATAATTTTCTTTTTCATCTTCAAACCATCCAGAAAAAGAGAAATTGTTATCCTTGAATAACCAAATTAATTATCCATCTCCTACTAAATCATAATCTTATGAAAATCCAAAAACTAACTCTATTGATTAATTATTTATGCCATTACAATATACCTATCTATATAATTTAAAAAAAGAGGTGTCGAGAAAAACCGCTTAACAGATACATAGTGCAAATTAAATCACACGGATAACAGATTTGAAGAAATTGGCATGAGACCGTCTCTTTAAAACTGTCAAAAGGCCATTAGAAGGTGCTGGGAAGTTGAGTCCTTCTTAAGGCTCCTTTTTTTTTCTTACTGTTTGCATATGCACACAAATCATATCAATTGTTTTCAGATGGGGAAAACAATCTTATTTTTTCAAATTGTCATTTGTTTTGAACATGAAATCATACTTTCTCAATTCTTTTTTAAATAATGAAACATTAATCAAAATTCAATAACATTTTCATACTGTTTTTTTATCGTTGGATTGTATTTGTGTTTCAATCTCTGTCTCAACTTTTCATGTCTTGTGTTCTGCTTTTGGTTACTTAGCACATACTGACCGATGCATGTATCCAGCCTTTAGTTTTTGTTTGGCACTATCGACTATTGAGTATTGACTAATGTACTGCATTAAGAAAGATTGTCATCTGTTACATCTCTCATAACCTGAGAGGGTGATGTTCAATGTTTATCACTCGAACTGCAGCAATGCACATAGCTTTTCTGTTCATAACATCAGAGTAAAACCTCATTGAAGCTTCGAATGTACTTGGTTCTCTACGGTCCTACCACATCTAACAGAGCATGCTAGAGTCTTAAGTTGTTTGATCTAAACAAGGTAAAGATTTTGGGATGTGCACTTCAACCTGTTTTGTATGCATTCAAGTCTGACCCCTTCTTCACTGCCTCATATTGGTTCAGTTATATGTAATTTATGATGCCAGTGCAAATTTCTTCTCTTGTGATAGCGGAGTTTTGTCCCGTTGCAACTTTGGCTAAAAGTTTTAGATTCCAATTAGCGTTACTGGTTGTGGTTTCGTCATGTAAAATTAAAAAAAGTTAGGGGTGTATTCTCGTATCAAGGAAAACATTTCCTGCATCCAGGAGATTTAGTCTTCCGTCAACCAAACATAAAGAGATGATTTTTTCACTTATATTTTCATACATCTGAAAAAGTTTTTAAATTTTTTGCTCTTTGGGTAGTGGGACAGTTCTAAATTTTAGTGTTTGGATAGTGAGACAGTTCTATCAAAAAGATATTCCCTTAAAACATTTTCCTTCATACCAATTACGCCCCTAGGTGATCTGCAAAAGACCAAAAAGAGTTTGAGTACATTCAAGCTAGATGTTCTTTTCATTCAAGCCTTTGCCTTTGCCTTTCAACCTGTTTTTTTTCATGTAGTAATAAGCTGTCTAATTCAATTTAAGTGACAGCACCCGGTGCATGCCTGCTAGAACAAAGTTTCTGACTGATCTAGAACAAAGTTTCTGTCCGTCATGCTCATAAGTGAAGATTTACTACTTCATCCCATTTTTGTCTACACTCTAAAAAAGAAAAAACTAATCAAGCTTCGAGCACACCATGGATTAGTACTAGTTCTCTCATCAAATCTGGTTCTTTTATTGCTTAAAGTTATCTAAAACAAGCAAAAGTGTGGTCTTCCAAATTACACCATGCTCATCTACTTTTTTACGTGACTGCAGCAAGAACAAATTCTTCGCAACTTTCTGCATTAACTGATGTCATGCCGCTATGGCCTTTCCTACCCTTTTAACTAAGCACCACCAGCATAGAAACGGATTGTTGCAATGTGCTGAAACCAAAAATGCAATAAGATTTTAATATTTGAGAGTTTTTCATACAAAACAAACACATCCACCAATCCTGCACTGGCAAAGGCAGATGTACGGGATACTTAAACAGAGTCACGAAAAGAGCTAGACAAAAGAGTAAATCTCAAGGATAACATAACAAGCATACAACCGACTGAAGACTTCTACTATTATATGTAACTACTAGAACTAGATTTCATCAGGGTAATGGACTTAATCGACTTCTTCAATCTTGGGACCTGCACCGGTAGCACCGCCGGAAGGACCATCCTCATCCATACCACCAGCCACGTCAGGACCACCAGCACCCCCTTGATACATCTTTGCAATGATGGGGTTGCAAATGCCCTCAAGCTCCTTCATTTTGTCCTCGAATTCATCAGCCTCGGCTAACTGATTCCCATCCAGCCACTGAATCGCCTGCTCAATCGAATCCTCGATCTTCTTCTTGTCATCAGGAGAAAGCTTCAAAGCGATCTTCTCATCTTTGATGGTGTTCCTCATGTTGTATGCATAGTTCTCCAAGGCATTCTTGGATTCCACTTTCTTCTTGTGCTCTTCATCTTCAGCTTTGTACTTCTCAGCTTCCTGAACCATTTTCTCAATGTCTTCCTTAGACAATCTTCCTTTGTCATTGGTGATGGTAATCTTGTTCTTCTGGCCAGTTGTTTTGTCTTCAGCAGAGACATTCAGAATACCATTTGCATCAATGTCGAAGCATACAGTGATTTGAGGAACCCCTCTTGGTGCTGGAGGAATGCCAGTGAGCTCGAATTTACCAAGCAAGTTATTGTCTCTGGTCCTGGTTCTTTCCCCTTCATAAACTTGAATCAAGACTCCAGGCTGATTATCAGAGTAGGTGGAGAACACCTGTTCTTTCTTGGTTGGAATCGTGGTGTTCCTCGGAATTAAAGTTGTCATAACACCTCCAGCAGTTTCCAGACCAAGGGAGAGTGGGGTAACATCCAACAGCAAAAGGTCTTGAACTTTTTCATTCCCTTCACCACTCAAGATTGCAGCTTGCACAGCAGCACCATAGGCAACAGCCTCATCCGGGTTAATGCTCTTGCAAAGTTCCTTTCCATTAAAGAAGTCCTGCAACAACTGTTGCACCTTTGGAATCCTAGTAGAGCCACCAACAAGGACGATATCATGAACACCGCTTTTGTCCAGTTTAGCATCCCTCAAACACTTCTCAACAGGCTCCATACACTTTCTGAAAAGATCCATGTTAAGCTCCTCAAACCGAGCACGAGTAATCGTTGTATAGAAATCGATACCCTCATAAAGAGAGTCAATCTCAATAGTTGTCTGAGCAGTGGACGAGAGTGTTCTCTTCGCCCTTTCGCAAGCAGTTCTCAGTCTCCTAAGAGCTCTAGGATTCCCACTAATATCCTTTTTGTTCTTCCTCTTGAATTCTTGAACAAAGTGATTAACCATCCTGTTATCAAAATCTTCTCCACCAAGATGTGTATCACCAGCAGTAGCCTTCACTTCAAAAATACCCTCTTCAATGGTAAGAAGAGACACATCAAATGTACCACCACCTAAGTCAAAAATAAGCACATTTTTCTCCCCTGTACTGCTTGCTTTCTTATCAAGTCCATATGCAATTGCAGCAGCAGTAGGCTCGTTGATAATACGCAAAACGTTGAGGCCAGAAATAGTACCAGCATCTTTAGTAGCCTGTCGTTGAGAGTCGTTGAAGTAAGCAGGCACAGTAACTACAGCATTCTTTATTGTTGTACCAAGAAAGGCTTCTGCAATCTCCTTCATCTTAACAAGGACCATAGAGGAGATTTCTTCTGCAGAAAATTGCTTCTCTTCACCTTTGTAATTGACAACAATCATCGGCTTGTCAGCAGGACCGGGAATAACCTTGAAAGGCCAGTGTTTCATGTCACTTTGCACTGAGGGGTCACTAAATCTCCTACCAATTAACCGCTTCGCATCTGCAATCAAATATAAATGAATTTAGCATGAATACATATATAATTAAAGAGTAGTATCATTAAATTATTATCCACATATCCCTGAGGAATAATTCACCAGAAAGTGGATCTAAATTCCACAAAATGATATTTACATCATCTTTGACTTATCAACTACAAATCTCTATGATCGGCTTAAGATTACAAGCTATTAGAGTATAAAAACTGAACAAAGAGCAGCAAGAGATCAGAGCGAACACATAGAGAGAATACGACAAATATTAGGAGTCTGTATCACAGAAAATAATACATGCATTAGCTTTGGTATTATTAACAAGTGTTTTTTCAACCAATGTATAACTAATAGGTGTATGAGTTACACATTCTATATTCAATACAACTATAGAAAACCATGGCACCAGCAATAAGGATTATTAATCCAAAACCATATGTTTAGACAATATTTTGTAAAAACCCAGTATCTAAGTTGAAGTTCAACAAAATTGCTGAAAATACCTTTAGAAACATAATTAGAGAAAGCTGAAAGTGTAGCTACTGCAGCGAAAAGAGCAACATACGAAAAAAAAAGAGTTCTTTTGTTGATAATTTTAGCCTAACATGCCTAAGGCTGGACAAATTCAACAAATTCCACTTCTTTGAGCTAAGATTAAACATACTCCTAATTATTAGATTTACAGGGTCAAAAACACACTTCAAGTATCACTTTTTTTTGTGAGTTTCTACCTGAACTATCAAGTATGAGAGTTTTACTACCTAAACTATCACCAACTAATTTGCAAAACACAACTCAACTATTAGTTGTTCACCTTTCCTACCTGAACTATGTTCACCAACTAAATAGCTTTTCATCGACAATTTAAGCCTCATATTTCTAATGCTGGATTAATTTGACAGATACCACGTCTTAGAGCTAAATTACACACTCCTAATTATAATGGAATTTATGAAGTTAGCAAACCCTCAGCGGATCTACAGTTCTATTTGCCTTGTATTTGTGTTCTAAAAAATCAGCTTAATATATAAATAATACCCAATAAGCTACCTTTACTAGAATTCAAAACTCATAAACTCAAAATCTTCGCTCGATTTTTTCAACAAAACAGAGAGTATAATAGATATAAGAAGCCAATTACAAGCATGGAATTTAAGAACTTACCAAAAACAGTGTTGATAGGATTCATAGCAACTTGATTCTTAGCAGCATCACCAATAAGTCTTTCCGTATCAGTAAACGCAACATAAGAAGGAGTAGTTCTATTCCCTTGATCATTTGCTATAATCTCAACTCTATCATGTTGCCATACACCAACACAAGAATACGTCGTGCCAAGATCAATTCCAATTGCCGGTCCTTCACCTTTTCCAGCCATACTATAACCTCAAAACACAAATATATCACTAAACAAAGCAATGAAAAAAACAGGGGACTAAGCAAGTTTTTTCAAGAACGCTGAGAAGAGATTGATTGAATGTGTAGGAGAAAAGTGAGAAGGGTATATATAGTTGATGAGTCTGTAGAAGTTTCTTGCTTTGAATTTGAAGCCGGTTATGTTGGTTTGAAAGTACCTTTCGAGTTTGGAGAAGTAGCCAATTGCTTTTCGCTTCTGGTAAGTTCTGGAGAATTCTATACACTACTAGACGTGTTTCATAACGTTTGGATTAATTTTCTATGTGCAATTTACTGTCTATTTTATTATTGTAATCACTATTTCTCTCCATCTTAGTAGGCGTTTGGCCGTTTTCACTTTTTTTTTTTGGAATTTCGGAGTTGGAGTTGTGATTGGTTATAATTTTTACAAATAGTATTTTTTGTTGAAATATATTTGTTTTGGTTGTGAAAAAAGTGAAAAACTTGAAAAATAAGTTTTCTTGTTTTCAAATTCCAAATACAACTTCAAGTTATATTTGAAATTTTTATGGCCAAACACTAATTTTTGAAAAAAGTAAAAAAAAATTCCGAAAAAAAGTGAATGATTCTTATGGCCAAACGGGTCCTTAATTTATGTTTTTTTTTTGAGTTAATTTCCAATAGTCATTCAAATTTTGAAAATTATTGACTAAAATCACTTTTTTGTTTCCTATAATAGTATTAAGTCGTCCAATTAAGTACTATTTTTCTCAAAAAATAATTAAACACGGTAAGCTTATTCCTCTCGAGAAAATAAGATCTTTTGGTCTCTTATAATTTGAATTTTTTTTTCCAGATTTCTTATGTGTAAAAAAATAAAGATCTCTTGTAAAATGATCATAAAATTAAAAAAAAAAAAAAAAAAATTTAAAGGGCCAAATAATCATTTCTCCCACTTGGGGGGTTCACGGTTCGGTTTTTATGTAAAATATAACTAAACCAATTAAGTCGGTTATTCAGATCAGGAAACCAAACCAAACCAAACTTTGTCGGTTTTTATGATTTGGTTATTTCGGTTTTTATCGATTTTTTTTAAAAAAATACATTGCATTCACAATTACCCTTGAAACCAAACTCATCTAAGTACGAATCAACATCACGTAAACCATTATTTATAGGTCCTCATTACCAAAGGATATAAATGTCCCATTCTTTAATATTATAAGTGCAATAAAACACAGATGCAGAGTTGATGCACAATTGAAACATAATATCTTGATATGTTATATGTGTTGGAACAATTTTAGGAGTGATTCAAGATTTAAAAGCACCATTTGAAAAGACAAAATATATTATGAAGAGGTGTTATCCATTCTTTAAAGGATACGCTTATTCATTGTGAAAAGGTACATCCTTTCATGAAAAAGTGTTTTACTTTCTATAAATACCTATAATCCCATTTCGAAAAATGATATATCCTGAGATCAAAATCTTTAAATTTTGTATCTTTTCATTTTCTTTTAGAGTCCATGTTTCCTTCTTATTCTAAATTCCCACAAAAGCAATCAAGAGATTAAAAGGACTCTCCGGAACTTCTATTTAAGTGCACATTAGAAGATTCCTGAGTAATTCATTGTATCTTGGGATTAGAACGCCGCTATGCTATTAGCGACGAAAATCTACTCTGAAGACAAAGACCATAGGGTGCCTTTGTTACATCTCAGAAGTTTTGAGTTGTTGAGTTGTGAATAGACTAACGCGAGCTTAAGGTAAGCATGAAGTCCTTATGAGGTTAAGTACTAGATAGCTTAAAGTATGTACCATAGGATTTTGAAGTCATATGAATATGTGAAACTAAGTTCGTTAGAGGAAGTGAGATGTAAGTCATGTTTGGAAAGGTTTTCACCATAATTGAGCTAATATTTATTTAGTAATGTCTTGAAGAGGGGCTATGGGGCCTCTTGTATGGTTAATGATGTGTTATGTAAGTGTTAATAAGGTTCCATAAGGATTAGAAGTCGAACGAATCAATGAGAACAACTTCGGAAAAGTTGAGTTATACGACCACGTATACGGTCCGTATAACTTTATACGGTCCGTATAACTTTTCCAGAGAAGGACAATCCCTAGTGGGATTATACGGTCACTTATACGGACCGTATAAGTGTCCGTATAACCAAATCGGGTCACTTTTTCCAGATTTTTTCCTTTTATATATATATATATATATATATATATATATATATGACCCAAGCTCATATTTTTCATTTCCCACTTCTCCCAAACCCTTAAAAGCCCTAGAACCTTCTCTCAAGCATATTCCACTCAAACTCAAGAGAAATCAAAGATCAAATAGCAAGAATCAAGATATCCATGTGTTGGTAGACTTGCTAGGGTTAGTAGATTTCAAGAATTCCTTGGGTATTGAAGCTACGGTTTTCATACAAGTTGATAACTTGCTCCAAAGCTCATTTTTATGAGGTAAAAGGTTAGTCTTCATGCTTATTTCATGTTATTAAGAATGCTTAGTTGTTGAATAACTTGGGTGAAAGGAGTAGAAGATGAGGTCTAAATGTAGATTTCATGATGTTTGTGAGTAGTAAACTAACTTGAGTCATGATTCTTAGTATGGTGTGGATATAATCTTGCTATGAAGGGTATTAATGATGACAAGGAAGTGTTGTATAAAATTGTGCAAAGGGTGGATGTGAAGTTGTGGATGTAAGTTGAATATGAGAATGAACTTTGAGACTTAATTGAATATGACTACTTGAGTATGATATTGTGGATGTTATTATGGTTGTTTGGGGGTTGTTTTGCGATATGGTGGAAGTCGATGAAATAGGGGAAATGTTGCCCAATTTTTGTTAGCTCATGAGTTGTTCTAGTTTGAATTCAATAGTGTCCTTAAGACTTAACCATGGTATGAATCCTTTTAAATGTTGATTTCTCAAGCCCTGGCAGTGAACGTTAGATAGTTGAAAAGACGAAGAGGTATGTAAGGCTAACCCTTCTTCTTAAGGCATGTAAGGCTAACCCTTCTTCTTAAGGCATGTTCCCATTTGTCGTATACCTTCATGAATTCCATAACGTCTTCCATAATGACTTCATTCCCTAGAATCATTAAAGCTCACGCTTCTTGATATTCTCGCGACACTATTAGTCCCCTCCTATGATAGTTGATCTTCTAAGGAAAGGTATAATGAAAATGACGATGACGATGATGATGTTGATGATACTTATGTACTCCTATGTATATACATGTATATATCTAAGTATGACTATTAAGAACACCGAGCTTATATGGCCGGGTATGATATCTATCGCGCGCGGACCACTGCAATTGGGTACGGATAACACTGAGCCTTGGTAGGGCCAGGTATGTATCACACCGAACCTTGTTATGTTCGGGTACGTAAGACACCGAACCTCTATGGTTGGGTATGATACTACTATATGTATAAGTGTATGTAATGGAAGGTTCCCATTAGAAAAAGGGTAAGCGAATATAATGAACGTCGTAAGGTATAAATGGCTCTATCACCCCATGAATCTTCTTTCTTATGATATCGTTCACTTCTATTATGTTATTGATTATGCTTTACATACTCGGACATTATCCGTATCGATGTCCTTTTGTTTGTGGACGTTGCGTCATACCCGCAGTGGACGGGAGATAGACTTGATCCTTAGGTCGCTTATCCGCAGAGATTGCTTATAGGAGCTCCATTTGATCCGGAGACGCAGCCGTGGGTACTATTCTTTTGTGTATATATGGGCATGGCGGGGCTATAGCACCCCAAAAGTTTTTTTAGCGAATACTTGAATTTTCAATTTATCATATTTTGATAGTAAGGGTATATTTTACTTCGCACTTCCTGAATGTGAACTTGACGATATTTGAAACTTGTTTGAAGTGTTATGGTGTAGTTATATAAACTACTCTTACTATGATTATCTTAGTAATTTTATTAAATGGATTAGATATTTATAAAAGTGGGCAGCCCCTTTTTATTTTATTTTATTATTTTTCATCCTTATCTTACCAAGTAAGATATATACCCTTTTGGCTCTTATCCTCTCCACCACCCCGACAATTTAGTTTTCTCCAAGGAAACTAGACACCAAAACCTCTCTCCTCGTAATATTCATCCTCTAAATCAATCTTCAAGACTTGCTTTGGTTGAGCCCCAAGCAACTCCAAACGATTGAGGTAAGTTACAAACCCGTTTTTTGATTTAGATCGTCGTTAGTGTTTTCACCATAATTCCTTGTATAAAGCTTAGTTTTAAGTGATTCAAGATGTTCTAGAAATCTATTTCATAGCCCTACAACTTTTGCTCAGGCTCCTAAACCCAGTTATGCTTGTATTTACTCGAAAAGGGGTGATGATTTCTGTTTTGCAAACCCTACATGTACTGCTGTTAGTATTTTGAGCATATCTTTTTGTACAAAACTGCTATAGGAGTGATTCGAATTTCTCTAAAACCCCAAGACATATATCTACAACTTTTATTAAGGCCGCAAAATCTATTTTTGCAGTTTACCCCTTTGAAACTGAGCAACAGTAAAGGACAGTAGTACTGTCCAGAATTCCTATTTTGATAGTTTAGGCTAATTTTCACTGATTTCATGTTTAGTTTCGACGTGCTGAAACTATTGAAATTAAGTAGATATTTGATTGTGTAGTTAAGGTATATATTCTCTTGTACAAGCTAAGAGGAATTGTTTGACAAAGTGGACTTTGGTTGGTCTATGGCGTAGACGATTTGAACTCCTCGAGTTGTGGTAGAACTTATTGTGTGGTAAAACGCCAAGGTTTGTGTATAAACTTGAACTTGGAATATCTTTATTTTCTGAAATTTTTGAAGTATCTTGATGGGTTGTTTCCTTACTCTTCATCTTATATCATTGTATGGTTATTATCTCAAGTATTGCAAAACTTTCGCTAGTGCGCCCACTTGTACGAATTGTTTCGATCATTTTGCATTCTTGTCGGGACTTTGTCCTTCTTCTTGCGGTGACTTTGTCATCGATATCGGCATGCCTCTCGATTCGGATCTTGCCCATCTTGACTTTGGATTTACATTTCGTCTTGATGATGGATTTTCGTCCATTTTCGAGTACCCACTTTCAAATACGGTCTTGATTCTTGACTATCAGACGACCCTTCGGATTGGGGCTTCGGTCCATCTTGATATTGATTGTGCTTGGTGTGATGGCATGATGTACAGATTGGGCGAAATTGGTTAATTGACAAACTCTCTTGAATTGAAGTATAAGCTTTCCTGATACTTGAGCCTTCGAATATTGATATCGATATTTTGAAGCTCTTCAAGGTTTGGTATTTGATACTTTCGATATACTTGGTTACTTGATTTATTCTTATCTCATTGAGCTACCTACGACGGACAAGGGAATTGGAGAATCTAATGGCTCCAAGCCCAGAGTTTATACACCACTAAGCTTTATGCTTAGCGATAGTTGTTTTCTATCGTAGGTAATGTACGGGAAAGATTTGAAGATGGCCATTTGGAGTAGACTTTGGGAGTCTTAGTGAAGATCACATTTGCATATGCATCTAGGTCTTATAAAATTTTGGGGACTTGTACATGATCCATATGTAACACTTATGTATGAAATTTTGGAGGCTTGTTGGACACAAGACCATATGCTTGTATCTTGAACTTGGTGACTTGTTTTGCTATTTTAGGTGTGCTTGATGCCCACACTCTTTCTAGAACCCAAGTCATGCCATGTACATTTTGGGTTTACATTTTGCCTTGCAATTATATACAAAGGAAGATACTAGTTTATGTGATAATAGCAAGTTTGAGTTTCGTATATCTTATGGACCCACAGTGGTGTTGATTTGAAAATATAAATTTCAAAATGAAGTTTTTTAAATGTGTTATACTATTTGAGAAAGGCATTACCATTTTCATCTTTTTTTTCTTAAAAAAATAAAAATACACACACACACATATATAAATATAGAAATATGATACTCCGATATTGTATTTCATCTAAGAAATTTTTTAATCGGAGGGTACAATGGAAAAAAAATGTCGCACTTTCAACCCTTTTTCGCATGGGCCTATTTCCGCTATTAAATATTTTTGTGAATATCTTTTGGCATAAATTTCTTCTAAACGTTGTAAGTGTGAAATTAGCTTTGGTTTCGTAAGTGGTATCCTCCCAAAGGGGATGCTACAGGGGCCCTGTCCCGTATATATGATGCCACACACTCTTTCTAGAGCTCGTAGACAGTTGTGTACAGTTAGAAGTCTCTTAGCCTTGTCGACTCACATTTTGTATATCATTTTGTTAGCCTCGTCGGCTTGTGTATATGTATATGGGCATAGTTGTTGACATTGATATAAAAGTGTTTTAGATGTTGGAAATGGTATTATTGAGGCATAGAGTTTGTTAATAAGCCATGTGACTCACCTAGATATGATATGAATGTATGATATATCTAAGACTATTAAGATGACTTGTTCTAAGAGATATTTATCGCGCATATTCTAAGGTATGATGAGAGGTGCCATGTGAGTTAGTGTATGTAATGGAAGGTTCCCGTTAGTCATGATGAACCCTCCGGTTAAGTCGTGTTATTGATTATGCTTTACATACTCGGATCACGTCCTTTGTTTGTGGATCGTGGACCTTCAACAGGATTTTCTAATTTCAACTCTATCTTATCTTTATTGTTATTACTATATTTTATTTATTTGTTATTTGTTCTTCTTAATGTGACCATCTCTAATTTTTTCCAACAATATGTGCTCCAAATGGGACCCAAAGATGCTCATATTTGGAGAGAGTAAATATTAGTACTTTGTAATATACTGTACATTGTAATTTTTTCATTAAAAAAATAAAAATACACACACACATATATAAATATAGTTTTTAAAATATGTATATATAAAGTCGGTTTGGTTCAATTTTTTCCAACTTGAAACCAAAACCAAACCAAATACAGTCGGTTTTTAAAATTAAAACCAACCAAATAAATGTCGGTTTCTTTTTTCTCGATTTAATTTGGTTCAGTTTTTCGTGTTCACCCCTACTCCCATTCCTCTCTAGTTGACATGCCATTTATGTTAAAATTTTATTTTCTTAATAACCTATTTAATTAATACACATTCTACCCATTTAATCCAACTCAACCACCCGATTTTAGACCTGATTAAACATGAACAAATTTGTAGTCAATTTTTCGTCCAACTTCTGAATATTTATTTGTTACTAGTTCTCTCAAATCTTGCAAGGTTTTTTTTTATTCCACACTAGTTCACGTGATTGTTGTTTGCAGTATTTTAAATTGGAAAAGTTTGGATGTTTAGAAGGAAAAAAAGATATTCGGACAAAATAAGATTTCATAGAAATTAAGTTATCCGCAGAACTTAGGCAAGACAAGGCAAAATTACTATAAACATATACCGAGCAAATTAGTTACTACACAAACTATAATGGCATAGTTTCTATAAAACTTAAGCTTACACAGGTTTTTTTTTTTTTTTTTACTCTGCAAAAATCTCTGATTTCGTAGATGGAGCGAAATAATGATACTTTAGCCCACAAATAATCATTAAATGAAAAGCAGGAGCAAAAATTAAAAACCAATCCATACGAAGAGCAATCCGCGCAAGAAATTGACTGACTTTAGGATAATCGAAAACTTCACTTTCGCCAGTTAATGTTTATTGAGACATAACATGCACAGAAGCAACAAGCAATGCGTTGCTCGGGCTCCAACAAAACGAGACCTCGTGCATCCAGGATTTTATGCAAAATTGCATTCATTATCTGCTAAATCGTCAAAAAGCCCACAGCATAGAAATAAATAGAGAGAAGAAACTTCTCCGATCAATCTCATTGTGTTCTTGCCTTATTATGCTGGACCTCTTGGCTCATTGTCCCTTTAAACCGTTTTCGTGTTAAATAATGTGTAACTGATGCATAACTAGTTCCAGCCTTCCCTAGTTTCGTGTTACCCCGAGGATAGAAAAAAGACTTACACCGTGCTAAAACAGAAAATTCAATAAGATTTAAGTCGAAGGGTTCTTTCACAAAACAAACCCATCCACCGATCACTGCACCGGCAAGGGTGCGCGATGCTAACATCGTCTCAAAAATAACTTACACAAACAGCTGAAGTCTCAAGCATTATTACAACAAGAAGCAGAAACTGAAACTACTACAACTATATTTGACTACTAGAATTATAGATATCATCTTAAATCCGGGTAATAGACTTAATCGACTTCTTCAATCTTGGGACCTGGACCGGTTGCACCAGCAGAAGGACCTTCCTCATCCATGCCACCAGCCATGTCAGGACCACCAGCACCACCTTGATACATCTTTGCAATGATGGGGTTGCAAATGCTCTCAAGCTCCTTCATCTTGTCCTCAAATTCATCAGCCTCCGCTAACTGATTTCCATCCAGCCACTGAATCACCTCCTCAATTGAGTCCTCTATCTTCTTCTTGTCATCAGGAGAAAGCTTTGAAGCGATCTTGTCATCCTTAATGGTGTTTCTCATGTTGTATGCATAATTCTCCAAGGCATTCTTGGCTTCCACTTTCTTCTTGTGCTCTTCATCTTCAGCTTTGTACTTCTCAGCTTCTTGAACCATTTTCTCAATATCTTCCTTGGACAATCTTCCTTTGTCATTAGTGATAGTAATCTTGTTCTTCTGACCGGTTGTTTTATCCTCAGCAGAGACATTCAATATACCATTTGCATCAATGTCGAAACACACATTGATCTGTGGGACACCTCTTGGAGCCGGAGGAATACCAGTGAGCTCGAATTTACCAAGCAAGTTGTTATCTCTAGTCCTGGTTCTTTCCCCTTCAAAAACTTGAATCAAGACACCAGGCTGATTGTCCGAGTAGGTCGAAAACACCTGTTCTTTCTTAGTTGGGATCGTAGTGTTCCTCGGAATCAAGGTGGTCATAACACCTCCAGCAGTTTCCAGACCAAGGGAAAGAGGGGTAACATCCAACAACAAAAGATCTTGAACTTTTTCGTTCCCTTCACCACACAAGATTGCAGCTTGCACAGCAGCACCATAGGCAACAGCCTCATCCGGGTTGATGCTCTTGCAGAGTTCCTTCCCATTAAAGAAGTCCTGCAATAACTGTTGTACCTTTGGAATTCTAGTAGAGCCACCAACAAGAACAATATCATGAACGCCGCTTTTGTCCATTTTAGCGTCCCTCAAACACTTCTCAACAGGCTCCATACATTTTCTGAAAAGATCCATGTTAAGCTCCTCAAACCGAGCACGAGTAATCGTCGTGTAGAAATCGATACCCTCATAAAGGGAATCAATTTCAATGGTTGTCTGAGCAGTGGATGAGAGCGTTCTTTTTGCTCTTTCACAAGCAGTTCTTAGTCTCCTAAGAGCTCTAGGATTCCCACTAATATCCTTTTTGTTCTTCCTCTTGAATTCTTGAACAAAGTGATTAACCATCCTGTTATCAAAATCTTCACCACCAAGATGCGTATCACCAGCAGTAGCCTTCACTTCAAAAATACCCTCTTCAATAGTAAGAAGCGAAACATCAAATGTACCACCACCCAAGTCAAAAATAAGCACAGTTTTCTCCCCCGTACTGCTTGTTTTCTTATCAAGACCATATGCGATTGCAGCAGCAGTAGGCTCATTGATAATACGCATAACATTGAGGCCAGAAATAGTTCCAGCATCTTTCGTAGCCTGACGTTGAGAGTCGTTGAAGTAAGCTGGCACGGTAACAACAGCATTCTTTATTGTTGTTCCAAGAAAGGCTTCTGCAATTTCCTTCATCTTAACAAGGACCATAGAGGAGACTTCTTCAGCAGAAAATTGTTTTTCTTCACCTTTGTAATTGACAACAATCATAGGCTTGTCATCAGGACCGGCAATAACCTTGAAAGGCCAGTGTTTCATGTCACTTTGCACTGAGGGGTCACTGTATCTCCTACCAATTAATCGCTTGGCATCTATATAATCAAATATAGAAGAGTTTAGCAATGAATATACAGATGGTTAAAGAATAGAACTAGCCATAGTAGTCACAAAAACCGAGCAATATATCTCTAGAAAACTAATCATTATCGTATTAATGAAAAGTAACAAAAACAGGGATCGATAGACCATCCAAATCAGCAAAAAAGAACATACAAATCAGCAAAAGAAGAAGAAACAGAACAGCCAAAAAAATAACTTCTTCATTGACAAGTTTAGCCTAACATATCTAAGGGTGGACGTATTAGACACATAACCCTACGGTGGACAAGTTGGACAGATAATCTTCCTTTGTGCTATAAATTAATAATCACTCAATTCTTATGGGATTATTAAATAATAAAAACAGGGGCAAAGCTACATTTCTTTTTACAGGTATAGCAAAATCAAGAACTCATAAACTCAAAATTTAAAAAAAAAAACATGTAGAATTTTAGAACTTACCAAAAACAGTGTTGGTAGGGTTCATAGCAACTTGATTTTTAGCAGCATCACCAATAAGTCTTTCCGTATCAGTAAACGCAACATAAGAAGGAGTAGTCCTATTCCCTTGATCATTTGCTATAATCTCAACTCTATCATGTTGCCATACACCCACACACGAATACGTCGTCCCTAGATCAATTCCAATTGCCGGTCCTTCACCTTTTCCAGCCATATTATAACCTCACAACACAAATATCACTGAACAAAGAAAAATAAAAACAGAGTACTAAGCAAGTTTTTGTAGATTGTAATTTGTAATAATAAAATGTAGTATAGCTAGGTTGAAAAGTTGAGAAGGGTATATATAGGTAAATTAGAGTGTCTAGAAGTTTCTTTGCTTAACACACGTCGATTAGATGTTAAAAGACAGTGAGTTTGGTCTGAAATTGTTTTTGAGTTGGGATAAGTAGCCAATTGCTTTACTCTTCTAGTGACTTCTCGAGATTTCTTTAGACTACCAGACGTGTTTCATAATGTTTGGATTAATTTTCTTACTCATTCTTTTACTAGTCTTTATTTTACGCGCATTTACGTACTCTTCCTTGTTTCTTCGACACAATTGAAATTTCGAGAATTAATTAAGTTTTTTTTATTAGAATCTTTTTATATGATTTTTAAAATAATGAAGTTTTTTATTATTGTGATTTATTACATAGATTTCAAATATTTAAATTTTATATCAAAAAACTTAAAGTTTTTATGTCCAAATTTATGATCAAAATTTAAAATTTTAAATCTCGAAATTTCAATTGTGTCACAATAAATTTAGAGAGAGGGAGTAAAATTTTAAGTATTATGTAGGCATTTTAAATTTTATTGAATTTAAATTTATAGTAGTATAACTTAAATTATATTGTAAATTCATGAAAATAGTTCCAAAAAAAAATGTTGTGGGTTAGTATGATTTGAGTTAATTATTCAAGTTCAATAAATATGGATTAATTAAAAGAAAAACTTGAATAAATTGGACTAACCCACTTATTTCTCTAGACTTGCTAGACGTGTTTGATAATGCTTGGGTCAATTTTCTTACTCGTTCTTCTACTGGTCTCTGTTTTACGTGTAATGTAATTTATGTACTAACACTTTAAGTGTGATGTAGATAGTTAAATTTTATTAAAACCTGAATTTGTAAAATATTTTTAACTTTATTTTAAATTCAAGACGTTAGTTCCAATAAATGTTATAGGTTATACTATTAGGATCACACGGTGAGATAATACTATGAGAGGGACTTTTATAGGTCAATAACCCTGGTAAGGAGGTTGTCCAACTCAGAACAAGTCCAAAAACAACCCTAAACACTACCTCGGCTCAGCATATTGATAGTATGCTAAAGCAACAAAATTATTAATAGTATGCTAAAGCAACAACATGATAGAATGGACAAATTGTTTTCTAGAAAAACAACCCTAAATGCTACCTATTTACAAAGCAACAAAATGAGTATCTTGGGCAAACAAATTATTCATTACATGATAGAATGGACAAATTGTTTTCTGAAATTGAAAAATTACATCATTCTGATAATTTTCAAAATAAGAAGCAGGAAACCCTTGCCACTCCTAGTGTGCAGCCTCCTCCTGAAATTAAAGATTTCAAATTGAGACCATTTTCAGAATTAGAGCAATTGCTTGATGATAGGTCCAAAGGTTTGAAAATCAGTCCGTTAATAGCGGAAGAAGACGAGTTTGACCTCTCTAATCATGATTATAAACAAAAAGTATTGGATGAAATAATAAGATATCGGAAGCATATGCCTGAAAGCCTTCTCAACGGATGTTCTACTATCCTCGTCTTACTCCTCAGGATGTATTGCTCGAAGAACATGAGCATATTATTACCAACAGTTATAGTGGTAAAGAGATTTATGAATGTAATATTGATGATTATACCGAGGGACAAATTTATACCTTGGTACATAGAATGCTAATGTACAACACAATTTGCAAGGCCAATAAAAATACTGATAGGAATACCGCCGAAATGATTATTGCTGGTTTTACGGGCTAATTGAAAGGTTGGTGAGATAATTACTTATCAAATTTTTTTAAAAAAAGTTACTCTTTTAATTGATTATAATTTCAAAAAGAAATTTACTTCTCTAGTTGACAGTGGAGCTGATTTAAACTGTATTCAGGAAGGATTAATTCCCTCCAAATAATTTCATAAAACTACTCATAGTCTCAGATCTGCTAATGGGCAGAAAATAGAAATTCCTTTAAATTACCAAAAGCTTATATTTGCCAAAAAAAGATTTGTATACCAGAAAGTTTTATATTGGTGAAAAACATTTCAAACCAGATTATATTGGGCACTCCATTTTTCCAAATAATATTTCCTATTTTGAAATGGGATGAGAAAGGTATAATAGGAACCTTTGAAGGAAAAGAAATTACATTTCAGTTTATAACTGAACCTTTTTCAAGAATTATAAATGAAATCAAAGACAAGTTGATGAATAAACTTCAACAAGTCAATTATCTTAAACAAGAAATTTATAGCATTAAAATTGAGAAAATTTTACAAAATCCTAAATTACAACAAAAAATTGATTTTATAAAAAACTAGTTTTCATTACAAATTTGTGGTGAACATCCCAATGCTTTTTGGAATAGAAAGAAGCATGTGGTTACTCTCCCATATGAAGATAATTTTAATGAGGGAAATATCCCTACAAAGGCAAGACCATGTGAAATGAATTTTGGATACTTAGAATTATGTAAAAAGGAAATTACTACACTTGTACAAAAGGGTCTCATAAGTCCTTCTAAATCTCCATGGTCATGCACTGGTTTTTATGTTAATAAACATGCTGAACAGGAACGGGGAGTTCCTAGATTGGTGATAAATTATAAACCTCTTAATAGAGTTTTGAAATGGATTAGATATCCTATTCCAAACAAAAAAGATTTATTGGATAGACTCCATAATGCAATTATATTTTCAAAATTTGATTTAAAATCGGAATACTGGCAAATTCAAATTGTCGAAACAGACAAATATAAAAATGCTTTCAATGTCCCTGTAGGGCAATTTGAAAGGAATGTTATGCCATTTGGATTAAAAAATGCCCCTTCAGAATTTCAAAATATTATGAATGATATTTTTATGCCTTATAGCAATTTTATCATTGTATATATTGATGATATCCTAGATAGAGTTTTCTGTAACCTTGACAACATCCTCACTTACTAACTTCACGTCGGCTATCTTACGGCGAAACTCAGCATATAAAGTACGAGGTATAACATGAACATCCCAATGCTTTTTGGAATAGAAAGAAGCATGTGGTTACTCTTCCATACGAAGATAATTTTAATGAGGGAAATATCCCTACAAAGGCAAGACCATGTCAAATGTATTCAGAATACTTAGAATTGTGTAAAAAGGAAATTACTTCACTTTTACAAAAAGGTCTCATAAGGCCTTCTAAGTCTCCATGGTCATGCACTGCTTTTTATGTTAATAAACATGCTGAACAGGAACGAGGAGTTCCTAGATTGGTTATAAATTATAAACCCCTTAATAGCGTTTTGAAATGGATTAGATATTTCCAAACAAAAAAGATTTCTTGGATAGACTTCATAATGCTATTATATTTTCAAAATTTGATTTAAAATCTAGATATTGGCAAATTCAAATTGCCAAAGTAGATAGATACAAAACTGCTTTTAATGTCCCTATAGGGCAATTCGAATGGAATGTTGTGCCATTTGGATTAAAGGATGCCCCTTCAGAATTTCAAAATATTATGAATGATATTTTTATGCCTTATCGCAATTTTATCATTGTATATATTGATGATATCCTAATATTTTTGAATACTATAGACATGCATTTCAAACATCTTGATATATTCAAGAAAATCACTATTCAAAATGGGTTGGTTATATCCAAACCAAAAATGTCTCTTTTTCAAACAAAAGTCAGAACGAACCTCGGACCACGAGCTCACAACTAGGCCACATCGTCACCCTCTGTCAAATGTGCCTTAATAGATGTATATGTTCCATCTCAAAATCTCATCAACAATGCCTCATAATCGAATCACAATGAATAACTCAAGAACACATATCAAAGCCAGAACAATGAAGTACAGTACAGTAACACAAGTTATAACATGACTCACCAATAACTCTGCTCAACCATAGCCTACTTATACAGCTATCGCAATCAATCAGTGAACGGTATATATGAACACTTTCCTTTCAACAATTCCAAACCATTTCCATAATGTATGAATGCAGAAATGGATGTAAATATGGTAAATCAATGCACTAAAATAACAATGAAGTACAAGAAGTCATAATGCCATAAGTCATATCAAGACTTAGGTAAATCAACTCAACATGGAATGAATCATGCAAACCATCTCAGTCAACATAAAGGGTCTATGTCCCTCTTTACTTCCAATTATAACGAGTACACCTCACAACTAAGTCTTGTATCACCAGGGTGTTCCATTTTATCGGATATCATCATCAACACCAAGTCATAACTCAATATCAATATACATATGCAATGAGAATGTATGCCATACAATATCATTATCAACGATGTCATACGTCAAGTTTCCATCTGAGTACTACCATAAGTATGTATCACGATTCAGGTCTAAACTCATTATCCTTCCATTCTCCGATGATATTTGTCACAATAAGAGAGAATAGAGTACAACTCCTATCACAACACAACAATTCAGGTAACAAGTCTAATCACAATAATAGGGCAACAAGCCACAATCAACAACAACCATCCTAATAGAACTCCATCCTAAATCACTACAATATGAATACAACTACATCTTCACAATGCGTAAATAATGACGACAAGCGCACATAATCAGAAGTCATACCAACCTAGATAATATCCAACCATACATCTTGTTTAAAGACCTAGACATGCTTTCTCCCGTCAATTCTACACAATGTATACGGTTCACTAATCAAAGTCTAACTAAAGTGAGTCGTAACCTACCTCGAATGCAGAACAAGAGCCACGAACTACTCCGCATGAGCCTTCTATTTTCGAAACGCCTCAGAATGATGGTAGTCTACTATATAATGACAGACCATAATGCTAAGTATGCAACATACCATCTAATCAACAAAACAACAATTAGGGAAGAAGACCCAACTACTTCTACCTTTTCAATTAGGTAAACTATCTTTTAATGGCGAATTTATCATAACTTCCATCCCAACAATCATTGACCTCTAGTTTATGGGTTTCTAATCAAGTTACCCCTTTCAAAACAGATTCTAGGCCAAAGTTCTTATTTTCATTAGAACGCTAAGTTTCAATACACAATCCTCATAATTAATAATTGAATTCTCATCCTAGAAAGTGATAATCTATACTCCTAGATGATAGAACAGTAATAAAATTACTTTCCACAATTTATTCAAGGTTTTTCTATTTCTAGGGTTATAGGACCTTCACTCACCATTGATGGACCTTAAACTAATCATGGAACTTGAAGAAGAAAAGGGAATGAACCACATAAAGATTAGAACTTACCTTCAAGGAGGAATTTCACCCTAGCCTTAGAAAATCGTCTCTCACTTTCTTGGGAAGTGTTTTTGGTGTTATGAGGGTAATGACTTCGGACGCAATGGTTGCTACTTGCGGACCTGCTAGTGCTGCCCACATGAAAATGACCATAACTCCCTCATCCGAAGGCGAAATGCAACGATTCTTTTTGCTATAGCTTCGTAATTACGATACGGATCTAATGGTTCAATCGAAACACAAAAAATGGCTATTTGATCAGTATGGAGACCTTTATAGCCAAAGGACTACGGCGGAAACATTGAATACGAGCGCGACAAAATCTAAATCCATCTGAACCTCTTCGGAACCTCATTAAAACTTGTGGACAAGTTCAAAATCATCATATTAACTTGTTGGAACTTCTTAAACATGGACACGGGGTCATCCTAACCCGAAGTTGATCGTGGTCAACTCTAACTTCTTAACTAAACTCGTTCCTCCACCAATAATTCAAATCAATCTCAAATCTTTCGGAAACCAAACCAATGACTTTACTAAGTCATAAGTCATACTAAAGGGACCCGGGGAAGGATCAACAAGGGTAAATGGGTCAAAAACACTATAACGACCAAACAGGTCGTTACATAAAGATTTCTTCATTGAACTTTCTATTCCATGGATCATGACATGGTATACAAAAGTGGGTCATACCCCCTACAACCTTCCTTGTCTCAATAGAATTTTTTATACAAAATTCTAGAAAAAACTTATTAAAAAAACAGCCGATGTTAATATTCCTGGCCAATAATTAGTGGATCAAATCCAAGCTACTATAACCAGTTATAAAGAGTCCATTAATTCCAGACAACAGAGGGAAATCCCAAGTCCTTTTCATAGACATTGCTAGAAGAATTCAAATGAAAAAAAGAGTTATAACCCGAGAATAAATGATAGCTAATAAGTTATATGGATGAAGTCAGGAAAGATTTAATATAAAATCTAGACATAGAGTTGCCTTTAGACATATCCCTAGCATCCGTCGGTGATACCACAGGCAATGATGATGAAGACCAGACCTGTTTAGCAGGGGAATCTCAAGGTCTTGATGATTCAGAAAATATTAAAGAATTTATGGCAAAGCTCAAAAGCCAGATGGAAGAATTTTTCACGTCCGCAAGCAATAAGGGGAAAGAAAAGATGAAATGATAAGTGGACCCCGCCACTAACAACTGCTTTTATAAAAGCATAACTTTCATAAAGAAAAGTATTTTATTTTTTGTAATTATTAAACTTTTCTTTTTAGACTAGCCACGTTTTAAGTTTTCTTTTTATCTTGTAAGAAACTTTGTTGGCCATTATTGGTCATTCTTATATTTAAATTTGTCGTTTTTCTTGTACTAATTCATAATATAAGGATCAACAAAATTAAACAGAAGGCAAGCTTTACACACCACTATTACGCCCTATTTTGAACGGGTGCAAGATAGTTTGCAACTTCCCGGTTCTTCTAACTGGTTTAAAAGGATTAGAGTCGCCACCTTATTTTTTAGGAAAAACAGGAAACCTATATGTATTTGTATGTCTACTCTATTTTTAGTCCACGAAACATATGAGATTCTAGATAAGGGTTTTATTTACCCGAGGGAAGGTATTAAGCATCCTCGAGCTTTGCAAAGACGGTCCTTAGACTTAGTTTAACTGAACACTAGAGGGAATTATCTATCTGTTTATCATTATTATTACCTATTTTCAAAATGTTTTGATTTCATGAAAAGCTACACTGGGTGATAATATGCTAAGTATATATAGTGTATAAAAATGTATATATATCAAGTATCAAATATATATAAAGAATGTATATATAAAAAAAAAAGGAATGTATAACGGAGTATAAATGTACCTTGTAAGTATAAAAGTGTATCCGTTGGTATAGAGAGTGTACACATCTATTGGTATAATGTTAGTGTAAATAATATATATATACTATATAAAGAATGTATAAAAGAGTATAATAGAATATGAAAGAATGTATATTAAACATACAAAGAATGTAATGTATATTAAACATATATATATATATATATATATATATATATATATATATATATATAAAGTGTAAAAGGTTGTATAACAAGTATATAAGGAGTGTATATTGTTAGTATAAAGAATCTATGTTATAAGTATAGACGGTGCATATCAAAAGTAAAAAGTGTAAAAGTGTATGTAGAGTAATGTATCTAAGTATATAAAGGTATAAAAAATTGAATATGAGCGAATATAAATCGTATAGCGTAAAGAACTGTATTTAAAGAAAGTGTTTGAAAAATGACGAAGTTAATTGAGTTGTATCTTCCTTCATGTAAAGGGATTATTTTGTTTTAAGGGCTGATCAAAGAATAGAAAAAGCGTATTTGAGAATTAAAGAATACTTATGAAAGAATTACTTGTAAAAAAAAAAGTTAAATATTTAAGGAAAAACTAAAGATATAAGTATGAAAAGAATATTGATAAAGAATGTGCTTTGAAATAAAGAATGAACTAATGTTTTTGTCTAAACGTCAAAAGTGAGTTAATTAACCGAGTGTTTATATCGAGTCAATCTAATCAATTTATGAAAGTGTGGACGGCCTAAGTCTTGCCTAAAGCGAATAACGAACTTTAAATTAAACCTAGAAGTGACAAGTAATTAAATATCCCCGCCCAACATTAAAGTGAAGTTTTCACTACTCCAAGTTTATGTTTTGTACAATTTTAAATAACGTGCGAAAGTAAATACAAACAAGGATTCGATGAAGTCTTCGGGTTCCTTCCAAGTGTTGTCTTCGGGATGTGTCTCCGGGTACCTGTATAAACACTTAGTAAAAGTGTTAGTAAGAGAATAAATAGCTATCGAATGAATTAAAGAAATAATGAATAAACTTAAAATAAAAACCCGTCTTTTGTACATGGGAGGCCTTGGAAATCGACGGAAATTTCTTCATCGGCCATTTGGGTTTAGTATAAGCCCAAATCAGTTTAGTAAAGCGGTAAAAGGTGTGACAGTGTCAATAACAGTCTCGAGCGGCGTGATAATAGTGAGTAGGCACAAAACCAACATTTATTTTAGCAAAAAGATAATGTAAAACAGTCACATAACAATAATAACAACGAGCAGTGGCTAAACGAAGCAAAGTTCATTGCTGGAAAACCAAAAATCAGTCCAAAAACGTAGCAAGCAGGAGCAGCACAAATCATTAAACAACACCGGCCAGAGAACTCGAACATCGCCTGAAAATTCAACTTCGTCCAGATTTGAAGGGGGGAAAATGGGTTTCCTGGAAACTCAAAAACAGTACCACACAGAGCAAAAATGGAAATCAACAAAGACAGAGAAAGGTGAAGGGAAGGGAAGAGAAATAATTAGGTTTAGAAAAGGGAAGGTAAATCTGAAAAATATTTGTCTTGAATGCAAAAGCCTCTTCCTTTTCTATATACTACATTTTAGCCCTTTCTATTGTCCAAAAAATAAAAGAACTCCCTCCTTTGTCCCCTTACCCCTTTTAACTCATGTTTAAAAATGCATTAACCAATGGATCGAGAACCCAACCCATCACCTCAAATGTCAACTTTTTAAAAGGTGACGAGACCTTGACTTGATCGAATTTTTGCTCTGCGTTTAAAAATTAATGGCTCCAATTTTCTCTGCACTGACGGACTGTACTAAAATATAGATAACTAATATATGTATAAATAATAATGTAAGTATAAAATTTAAATGTTAATGTATAAGATACAAAAATGTACTGCTATAAAATAAAGAACAATTATTAATTGCACAAAATGGTAGTATTACGTTGTACATGTGCAAAAATAATAACTCTTAAAAATGACAATAAATTGATAAAATTCCTAAAATAAGGATAATTACCGATAAAGTGTCAAAAAATGCCAAAATGTGTAGAAAATGGTAATTCGTGCTCTTTAACGAATCAGGGCCCCCCGAAACGTTAATTTTAAGCACGTCGAGCCAAAATTAGGTGTCAACAACCACCTTTTCCTCTCTTTGTAAAAATACTCTTTACATAATAAAAATTTGTTGTTTATCACATCTCCATCTCTATTGAGCACAACTTCCGATTTTAGGTAATTTTTCTTTTATTTTGCTTTGTTTTAAATTTTAATTCAGTATTCATATTTAGCCTGAATGACAGGCTAAACACCTTGTGTTGAACTGTATCATACTAGACTACTAGGTATTATGGTGAAAATGCTTTAATTAGCCAGGATTCACCAAAGATGGTACTGAGGTCAGGCAGAGAATAATCGGGCAGACTGTTCGAGCTCAGGCGGTGGTCCTGTTTGTGTGCCCGCTGAGTCGAGGTGGCGTTTAGGATTGTTTTTAGACTTGTTCTGAGTTGGACAACCTCCTTACCAGGGTTATTGACCTATAAAAGTCCCTCTGCAGTATCATCACACCATGTGATCCGTCCGAGAAATTGGTGTCAGAGCCAGGTTTCGATCCTGGGATGGTACAGAGTAGTAATAGGTGATATAACTTCAACATACATCTTCTTAATGAATATCATCAGGAGTAAAAATACTATTAAAAATAGTAAAAAGGAGGAATATGATATGCCTCAGCAATTAGATTTGCTTAATAAGTGGACTATTCCTAAAATTCAGCCCAGATTAATTTATCAAATGGGTACTTTTGAAAAATTAGGACTCAAACAAGTGGTAAAAACCACGGAAGAAACTATTACTGTTGATAGTAACCATGCTACTTTTAGATTATTATCTGAAGGTGATTTAGTCTCTTATAGGGAAACCTATAAATTTATGTATATTAGGTTAGTACAGGCTGCATTCAAGCCACTTACGTTAAGAGGCTTACCTGGAAGCTTTATAGCAGCTTTAAATGATGGTAGAAATCAAAACTGGAAAAAATTACTCATAGGGACGGTTCAAACCAGTTTAGCATATGGCTCGGTATATTTTAATGCTTCTCCTAATTTGCAGGTATCGTTGCAGGACGAGAATTCTCTAAACGCTTTAATATTAAGTATTAAATTACATGGCTATTATTATATGCCCGGTACTGAAGTAATATGCATTTGTTATAGGATATATTTTAAACCATTATATACTATGAATCCTATATGTAAAATTATGAATTTCAAAAATGAAACTATTTCGATAAAAACTAATTTTGGTAAATCTAAGGTTATTACTCGTAGACCTATTAAATGGGATGAAATTGATGTTCCCAAAAAATGGGTCATAAAGGGAGCTGCTCCTCCCCAAAACAATTTAAATACTAATATTACTGAAATTGAGCAGGCCCCAGATGGGACCATTAAGTTGAGGTTTGCAGAACCAAAATCTTTGTTAGACACAGCTGAAAGTCATAATATCAGCACCAGATCTAGACTGACTAGATCAAATTCTTCATGCCATTCTTATATTTCAGCAGTTGATTATGTTGTTCAATCTCCATCTAGAGCTTCTACTTCTCAGATTCGAGAAACTGATAATAATAGAATCAGTAGTATCAGAATTGACAAAGATAATATTGTCAGCGGTATTCAGGACACGGAATTGACCGAGTCAAAAATGAATTTTCCAGATGGTTGTTAATGGATCAAGCCCACAAAATAGATTTTAGTCGGGGATCACCCGCAAGACAAAAAAGCAGTGAAGAATTTTTCAAAAACCCGGATGGGACCCATTTAGAAAATGGTTTTTTGACCATTTTAATATTGGAGAACAAACATTTTTTCAAGAAGATTTTTATAAAGATCTTTCGCAGGTCAACAAAATAATATCTTTTATTCCTTGGTTTATGGCTAAATATGTCGGAAATTATATTTTTGTTTTAGAAAGAGAATATAGATTGACCAATGGGGAAATTATTAATATTGCATTCACTCCACAACAATCTTTTCAAATAGAAAAAGATGATAAAGTTATTCATTTTGCAGCTTTTTGAAAATTATTTGAAAATGATACTTTACAAATCACTGCTCAGCATATTAATATTATGCTAAAGCAACAAAATACATGAGAATATTGGCGAACAAATTATTTCATTGCATGATAGAATCGACAAATTGTTTTCTGAAATTGGAAAATTACATCATTCTGATAATTTTTAAAATAAGAAACAGGAAACCCTTGCCACTCCTAGTGTCTAGCCTCCTCCTGAAATCTTTAAAAGCTTTTTCAGAATTGGAGCAATTACTTGATGAGAGATTTAAAGGATTAAAAATTAGTCCGCTTATATCGGAAGGAGATGATTCTGACCTTTCAGATCAAGATTATAAACAAAAAGTATCGGAAGAAATAAATAAGATATCAGAAGCATATGCCCGAATGCCTTCTTAACGATGTTCTACTATTCTCGTCCTACTCCTCAGGATGTATTGCTCGAAGAACATGAGCATATTATTACCAATAGTTCTAGTGGTAAAGAGATTTATGAATGGAATATTGATGGTTATACCGAGAGACAAATTTATACCTTGGTACATAGAATGCTAATGTACAACATAATTTGCAAGGCCAATAAAAATACTGATATGAATATTGCCAAAATGATTATTGCTGGTTTTATGGGCCAATTAAAAGGTTGGTGGGATAATTACTTAACCCAGGAACAACTCAATCAAATTCTAACCGCCATTAAACAGGAACAGGGAGAGCAAGGACCTGTTCAGGTACAAAATGTTGTATATTCATTAGTTATTAATATCATAGAACATTTCTCGGGCAGATGGTCTAATAATAGTGAAAATATTAGTACCATGCTTCAGAACTTGACATGCAAAGCCCTTACCTCATTTAGGTGGTATAAGGATATATTCCATAGTAGGGTCATGGAATTACCTGGGTGTAATAACACCCATTGGATGTCCAAATTTATAGATGGACTACCTAGCCTTTTTGCAAAAAGAGTTAGGAAAGCTCTTAGAAAATGAGAGACTAGCATCAATTATGATGAATATACCTATGACGAGTTAATAGGTACTTGTGTTCAAGAAGGTTTAGCCTTATGCAACGAGATTAAGCTCAATCAGCAGATTAAGAGACATCGTCTAAATGAAATACAGCAATTGGGAGAATTTTGTGGACAATTTGGTATGGATATTCCACAAACCAAAGTGCTTCATGGGCATAAAAGAAGAAGAAAGACTTCCAAGCTTGGAAAGAGAAATGCTTGGAAAAGAAAACAAGAAGGAAAAAGGAATTCCAGCAAAAAGAGGATTTTATTAAATCCGAAAGCCTGCAATAAATGCGATCAAGTTGGCCATTATTATAAAGATTGCAAGATTAAGAACCTTAAGATTGATGAAGATTTAAAGGATTCATTATTTAAATTATTATTGAATTCCGAACCAGAAGATTCAGGTTTTGATTCAAATAAATCAGAGACCTCTACTTCAAATGAAGATCTCAAAGTTCTTGAAAATGAAAGTTATATTTCCACTAATTCTGATGAAGAATGTGCACAATGCCAAATAGGACAGCCTTGCACTAGTAAAGGCAATAAAGAGGAAGATGAGTTTTATAATATCTTTTCTCAGTTCAAGAATTTGAATATCAATGTCTTAGATGCTAATAACTTAGTTGATTTATTAAAGATCATTAAGGATCCAGAGCTTAGATCTCAGATCATTGATAAAGTCAATGAAATACCAGAAATTCAGGGTGAATCACAGAGTCAAGATACATCAAGTCCATACACCATGTCTGAAGTTAAAAGACTTCTTGGACAAAGGAGAAATATTATAAGTACTCCTACCACAGCACAAGATTTGGAAAAAGAGATTTCAAATCTCAAAAAACTTAATACCATTTTGGATGAAAGAATTTCTCGAATTGAGGATAAGGGGAAACAAATTATCGAAACCCTAGACACTGCAGATGCAACAACGGAAAGTACAAGTAATAAGGAGAATGGAGAATTTCTCAAAACAGTTGAGATAATTACTTCTCAAAAGTTTTTTATAAAAATTACTCTTTTAATTGATTATAATTTCAAAAAGGAATTTACTGCTCTAGTTGATAGTGAAGCTGATTTAAACTGTATTTAGGAAGGATTAATTCCCTCCAAATATTTTCATAAAACTACTCATAGTCTCAGATCTACTAATGGGCAGAAAATAGAAATTGCTTTTAAATTACGAAAAGCTTATATTTGCCAAAAAAAGGTTTGTAGACCAGAAAGTTTTATATTGGTGAAAAACATTTAAAACCAGATTATATTGGGCACTCCATTTTTTCAAAAAATATTTCCTATTTTGAAATGGGATGAGAAAAGTATAATAGGAACTTTTGAAGAAAAAGAAATTACATTTTAGTTTATAACTGAACCTTTTTCAAGAACTATAAATGAAATCAAAGACAAGTTGATGAATAAACATCAACAAGTCAATTTTCTTAAACAAGAAATTATAGCATTAACATTGAAGAAATTTTACAAAATCCTAAATTACAACGAAAAATTGATTTTGTAAAAAACCAGTTTTCATTACAAATTTGTAGTGAAATGTCACGACCCAACCGGAGGGCCATGACGGGTACCCGGAGCTGACCTACCGAGCACCACTTAACATACTTCTCATATTCATGCCTAGGTGGACCACATGGCTAACTCATAAATATCATAATCCATAAGGACATAAGCTCAAAGATAAAACACATCTATATAAACATCATAAACTATGTCATATGTACAAGCCGACAAGGCTGCCAAAATGATATACAAGGTAGGAACCATGGTTGTTACTGAATATCTAACCATACACATCTGTCTACGAGCCTCTACAAAGAGTACAAAACATCATAAGGACTGGACAGGACCCCGCCATACCTATATGTACACAAAAGAATAATACCGGCTAAACTGTAGCTCCAGAACAAATGGAGCGCTCTTGTGCAAACATTGACAAAGCTGCCTAAGGATCCGGTTCATATCCCTGCCTACTTGCGGGCATGAACGCAGCGTCCATAAACAAAAGGACGTCAGTACAAGCAATGTACTGAGTATGTAAGGCATGAACAATAACATAATAAAAGTACAAAAGAAGCATAAGATAGGAGAAACAACCTGCACATCTGATTGCCTCTTAAGGCGGTTATCATGCATGCTTAGATTTGAAGAAAACACTTTTTTTTTCATGCATATATAATATACTGTTAGTAATGTGGAACGTACAGCCGATCCATAAATGTTAGTGCTGCGGAACGTGCAGCCCGATCCATATATCATATCATCCCGCGTCCGGGGTATCATCATAACCTGCCCACTGCAGTGGTGTGCACATCTAAGTGCTTGCCCGATCGATTATAGCGCAGCGCAGTGTGAGAAAATACATACATACATACAGAATAATACATACATATATATATATATATATATATATATATATATATATATATATGTGTGTGTGTGTGTGTGTGTATATATATATATAAAGCATGCACGAGAGCCCAAATAAAAGCCATAAATTTATCGGAGTGATGTAAGGTCGGTAACCTCCGATGTGTCATTATGGAATCATCATCATCGCTAAATCTCACCTTGAGGGAACAAATATCATAATATGAGATCAACAACAATGAATATAAATCAATAATCATACACAAGCCCAATAATATCATGAGAATATCAAGAACTATAAGTTTTGGAATTTTTTGAAATGAAATCATCAGTATTATCATGAAGAGCATTTATCGATATTACCATAAGAACCTGGAGAATCATGAGTTTCTAACATTTTTAGGAATAAGAATATTATGGACATCGTGTGAAGGTTTACAACTCAATAATCATGCCTTAAGAAAGAAAGGGTTAGCCTTAACATACCTTTGTGTCTCCTTAACTGCCTAACGTTCTTTTCCCAAGCTCACAAATCTACATTCAAAAGAAGTAGTTCTAGAGTTAGGTCTTGAAAATACTTATAAGTTCGAACTAGAATAATTAGTGGGCTAGCGGAATTTGGGCAGCACTTCCCCTATTTTATCAACATCCACCAAATTCCAAATCAACTCCCAACAAGAATAACAACATCAGCAATTCCATATTTAGGAAAATATATTCGATTTGCACCTAAAACAATCCAAAACTTCCTTTTAAATTTCATTCACAACCAACAACTATAACACAATGTCCCATAACTCTTCCTCCCATAATTTCCTTCACTTTCATGACTTATTAAACCCAAAATCAACTCAATATAAGAAATAAAGAGAGAACATACCTTAATCTTGAAGAACCTTAACTCTCCCAACTTTGTTTTAAACCAAAACCACCATAAACTCAACTAAGAGCAAGGATTACCATCATCTATGAGTTAGCTTAGGGTTTTTAAGGCTTGAATTCCACTTGATTTGGCTTAGAGAGTGTATAGATGAGTGGAGAGTGTAGAGACGACTTGAAAGGTCTAGAGGATTCTGATTTTGGGTAAAAATAATGACCAAGGTCGTGGCCCTTTTTAATATATATACAAGAGAGAATTTCCACCGCCTGCGGTTCGACGGCCGGGTCGACAGTTCGTCGACTCGCCATCGTCGACCTGCGAGAGCCTCTGAATCTCTCAGAGTTTTTCGATAGGAAGGTCGATGGTCCGTAGAATTACTCTGCTGCTGAACTCAGGTTTTTCTGGTTGATTTCGCCTACTAACTTCCGATACTTGTTGTACACAACTCAAACTTTCGTATATTTAGAATAATCAGATAGAGTCTTTTGTAACCTTGACAACATCCTCACTTACTAACTTCACGTCGGCTATCTTACGGCGAAACCCAGCATATAAAGTAAGGGGTATAACATGAACATCCCAATGCTTTTTGGAATAGAAAGAAGCATGTGGTTACTCTTCCATACGAAGATAATTTTAATGAGGGAAATATCCCTACAAAGGCAAGACCATGTCAAATGTATTCAGAATACTTAGAATTGTGTAAAAAGGAAATTATATCACTTTTACAAAAAGGTCTCATAAGGCCTTCTAAGTCTCCATGGTCATGCACTGCTTTTTATGTTAATAAACATGCTGAACAGGAACAAGGAGTTCCTAGATTGGTTATAAATTATAAACCCCTTAATAGAGTTTTGAAATGGATTAGATATCCTATTCCAAACAAAAAAGATTTCTTGGATAGACTTCATAATGCTATTATATTTTCAAAATTTGATTTAAAATCTAGATATTGGCAAATTCAAATGGCATTTTCTTGTAGATAGATACAAAACTGCTTTTAATGTCCCTGTAGGGCAATTTGAATGGAATGTTGAGCCATTTGGATTAAAGGATGCCCCTTCAGAATTTCAAAATATTATGAATGATATTTTTATGCCTTATAGCAATTTTATCATTGTATATATTGATGATATCCTAGTATTTTCGAATACTATAGAAATGCATTTTAAACATCTTTATATATTCAAGAAAATCATTATTCAAAATGGGTTGGTTATAGCCAAACCAAAAATGTCTCTTTTTCAAACAAAAGTCAGATATTTGGGTCACAATGTTGAAAAAGGAAAAATAATTCCTATTCATAAAAGTATTGAATTTGCTTCTAAATTTCCTGATATTATTACTGATAAAACTCAACTTCAAAGATTTCTTGGAAGCTTGAATTATATTTCACCATTTTATAAAGATTTAGCAAGAGATACATCTATTTTACATGATAGATTGAAAAAGACTCTGAAAGCATGGACTAAAGGTCAGACCCAGGCAGTTCGAAAAATCAAGGAAAAAGCTAATAATCTTCATTGCCTTACTTTAGCCAATCCTAATTGGAAAAAAATTATTGAAACGGATGCCTATGATATTGGCTATGGAGGAATATTAAAATAATATTCTCCGGAAGAAAAGCAGGAATATTTGGTTCAATTTTACTCTGGCAAATGGAATAATAGCCAGAAAAACTATGCAATTGTGGCTAAGAAAATTCTTGCAATAGTTAAATATGTTCTTAAATTTCAAGGTGATTTATATAATCAAAAGTTTTTAATAAAATATGACTGCCGAGCAACTAAATTTATGTTTAATAAAGACTGTAAACATGATGTTTCTAAACAAATGTTTGCAAGGTGGCAAGCTTTACTAGCACCATTTGATTTGAAATTCAATATAAAAAAGGTTCAGATAATAGTCTCCCTGATTTTCTTACAAGAGAATATTTGAGTTCATAACTCTTATTTACATTATCTGCAGGATGAGACCGTAGTTTCAACCCCACTCTATTAGAGGAAGGGAAAAAGACACAACCAGAGGAGTAGGAAGAATTGTTCTTGCCCAAATGGGTAACCAAAGGCTAATAGCCGATAATATTGCAGGATCTTCCAATATCACTATTGATAAAGATGACCATATGTATAAAGAGGTTATGGATTTCATAAGATCCAAAAAGAAGGATATTAATACTCCACCTTCTTATTCAAGTGCCCTTACCGCAGATGATCATGAGGACACAGATTCATATAATAAAAATGAGAACAGGGAATGAATAATTCTCCTGGAAAATGAAGACCTTCAATGGAAGGACGACCCCTGGCAAATCATGCAGAGGTATTTTGATACAGTGTCATAAACTCCTTATACTTATAAGTATAGGATGAATTATGAGTTGATTCTATCCTCCATAAGATCAGCAGAATTCTAACACTTTTATCTTGCTAACAGCAGAATAATAAAAAAGAATTATTCTCCAGCTAAATGGGGATTAAGCACTCTTAAGGCAAGGGATTGTATTCATCTTGACCAAAAAATCTCAGTTAAATTTAATTATTGGGATTTAATTATTGGGATTATGTGAAAAGCTTTAATAAAGCACTTTTATATGAAAATGCTCAGAAAAAACATTTTTGGTTTATAAAAAATTGTGCCAATGTTTATAAACAAGGCATACCCAATTAGTTTTGTCAATGGTGGATCAATTATGATCCAACAATCAAAATATTACCCGGAACCCTTCAAGAGTTTATATACAGAATGGGTTGAAGTCTTTCCCAAGTTAATAGACTTAGAAATGAAGGAATAGTTAATATGTATTCTTCATTGAATTTTCTATTCCATGCATCATGAAATGGTCTACAGAAGTGGGTCATACCCCGCACAACCTTCCTTGTCTCAACAGAATTTTTTATACAAAATTCTGGAAAAAACTTATTCAAAAAATAGTCGATGATAATATTCCTGGCCAAGAATTAATGGATCAAATCCAAGCTACTATACCCAGTTATAAAGAGTCCATTAATTCCAGACAACAGAGGGAAATCCCAAGTCCTTTTCAGCACATTGCTAGAAGAATTCAAATGAAAAAAAGGAGTTATAACCCGAGAAGAAATGATAGCTGTTTATATGGATGCAATCAGGAAAGATTTAATACAAAATCTAGACATAGAAATGCCTTCAGACATATCCATGGCATCCGTTAATGATACCACATACAATGATGATGAAAACCAGACCTGTCCAGCAGGAGAATCTCAAGGTTTTGATGATTCAGAAGATATTAAAGAATTTATGGCAAAGCTCAAAAGCCAGATGAAAGAATCTTTCACATCCGCAAACGATAAGGTGAAAGAAAAGATGAAATGATAAGTGAACCCCGCCACTAACAACTGCTTTTATAAAAGCATAACTTTCATAAAGAAAAGTATTTTATTTTTTTGTAATTATTAAACTTTTCTTTTTAGATTAGTTTTTTAGACTAGCCACGTTTTAAGTTTTCTTTTTATCTTGTAAGATACTTTGTCGGCCTTTTTTGGCTATTCTTGTCTTTTATTTTGTCATTTTTCTTGTACTGATCCATTATATAAGGATCAACAAAATTAAGCAGAAGGAGGCTTTATACACCATCTTCTCCTCTCTTTGTAAAAATACTCTTTACATAATAAAAGTTTGTTGTTTATCAAAAATATATATAAATATATATGGTATCAGAGCCATAGTACAGAATAGTAATAGTACTCGTTCTTCTACTAGTCTCTATTTTACGTGTAATGTAATTTATGTACTAACACTTTAAGTGTGATGTAGGTAGTGTACTAACACTTTAAGTGTGATGTAGGTAGTTAGATTTTATTAAAACTTGAATTTGTAAAATATTTTGAACTTTATTTTAAATTCAGGACGTTAGTTCCAATAAATGTTAGAGGTTATAGTATTAAGTTAATTATTTACTATGAAAAAAGCTAATTATTCAAGTTCAATATATATGAATTTAATTAAGAAATTCAACTAGCTAATTTATTTACGTTGAGTGTCCGAACAAGATATATTAAACATAAAAGATGGTGATTTTTTTTGTGTCAAATTCAATTGTTCTTCTCTTCTAGTGAGTTCCATTGTGGATAGTATAATTGAGTTAATTATTCAAGTTTAATTTATATAAGTTTAACTAAAAAGTCTAGATCCATTGAATTAGCACACTTATTTGTGTTGTGTCACGACCCGACTAGGGGCCATGACGGGTACCCGAGGCTAACCACCGACCACCACTCATTCTATTACTCATCGTACTCATCCTGAGTTCGTTCATTATCCTCATGCTTATAATCATAGGAGAACCATTTTTATTTTGAAACATATTTACCTTTATATACATAAGCCCTTCGGCTTTCAAAATAATATATATACAGTGAGGAAATCGTGAGACCATACTACCCACACATACGTATCTACGAGCCTCTACTAGAGTACTAGACATATGGACGGGACAGGACCCCGTTGTGCACAAAATATATGTACACAAAATAGTAAATCAATGGCACCTCCGGAATAATGGAGTGCTCTCAAGGTCTGCTGATAGCTCCTACGAATCTGGAGCACCTCCCTGTCTACCTGTGGGCATGAACACAGCGTCCAAAGAAAAAGGACGTCAGTACGAATATTGTACTAAGTATGTAAGGCATAAACAATAATAATACATCAATGAAATAAGGAGACATCAACTGAAGGACAACTGGCCGTCAATTCTTATCGTCAATTTTGATAGAAATAAAGCATGCTAACTCATTTCATAAACATCATCATATCGTATATGCATATCTATATAATTTGCCCGACCATTATAGGTACGGTGTGATCATCATTAGCCCGCGTCCGGGCCTCCGTGTCCAGGGTAACCATCTCATGCCGCCCACTAGTGGTGTCGCCTATGCCATCTAG
>NC_081347.1:67932266-68048112 GCF_029784015.1 Lycium ferocissimum
CAATATTTACTAAGAAGTTATCTCAAAATGAGACAACCGGCAAAAATTTATGCTAGGAGTATGAAACTCTTCATGGTGTGAGGTTTTTTTGAAAATTGTGTAGGGTTGGCTCCAAACAAACAATATCATACTAACTTGAAGTTGTATTTGAAAAATGAAAAATTCCTAAAATCATGTTTTAACTTTATTTCACATTTTTTACTTTCAGTGCATCAAACAACCAAATATTCTTTGCAAAAACTATAATCAAACACAACTCCATCCTCGACTCCAACTTCAAAATTCCAAATAAAGTGAAAAGTATTTGGTTTTCATGGCAAACGCCTACTAAGAGTATATTTGAGTTATTTTAACCCAACAATTTTGATTTTAAATGATGAATTCACTTTGTTAACCTTGATATGTCGATCTTATCCTAGATGCGGAATCAATGTCACGTGTCAAATTATGTGGCACATCAATTCAAATAGGAGAGTCAATAAATAGGACCATACCACCGGCCAAAATGATTTGGCATGCCCAATCAAATCATAGACAAACGAAAATACATTATATGTGCAAATGACATGTTTCGACCAATCAAATATAATCTTGTCACTTTTCAATTTTTTTTTTGTAGGTTCAACTTTCCTAACCGATGCGAAACAATTCGGATAATTCAATTTGGATAATACAATTCGATTTCGATTTACAAATGCAATTGTAAAATACTACGGTTTAACGGTTCGGATACGGTTGTCTTCAATTATCAACCGAACCGACCCGAACAAATCGAATTTATATGCCACTAATGACTAATATGACTATGACTAATACTCTAATAGTCTAACTATATATATGCTTAATACTTAGTAGTGAAGTAATATTTATTTAACTTCAGAAGTGGAGCAAATGAATGTCTGCATGCACACCTTGCACTGGATATTCATGGCCTTCTTGTTGGCCTCTGCCTGGCTTCCCCTTTTGGTCTTTCATTTTTTTTCGTTCGCTCACCAGCCATCTTTGCCTTTTGGCCATTGCCTCCACCCATGGCTTTGTTTGTTCTTTGATCTTAGCTCGTACAAATTAGAAAGTTTTTTTTTTTTTTTTTTTTGAGGATGCAACCGAGTTATTATGCTTGTCCGTTTGCAAGTTGCAAGATTTGGATTATTAATTTAGTATATGTAATGTGGTGTTGGCGCATTTGTATGCTTGCACAAGTTGTCAAGCTCTTGTTTTGCAATTTATATGCTATTACGCTTGCAAGGTTATGGTTTTTTCTTGGTTAATGTCTTGGTTATAAGGCCGCAAATTTAGGATCTCATTATTTTTTGTTATGTTTACTCTAAAACTGATACGAAAATAGTTGTTTGTTTAAATTTCGAACAAACTGAGCAAATCGATTTATGTAACCGAACCGAAATAATAAAAAACGAATCGAATTGAACCTAGAATGGATCGAGTTTGGTTGAGAATTTTAGAAAGTTGAAATTCGAAATTTCAACTCGATGATGGCCAAAACCGAATCGAACCAATTCGTGCACAGGCCGTTCAAGTGCCTGCAGGGCATATTTACCAAAAAAAATGACGACCTTAATAATATATTGTCCTTTATTCTCCGAGGATTTAAGTCAACCAATCGAATCAAAAGAAAAAAATGTATCTTTGTCACAACACTACACTCCTATCTCATAACCAAATAAGATATCAAAATTCATAACAAAAATCCAAAGAGAGATTATGGATCAAAAACTATAAATTTCTCTATAAGCAACAAGTATTCAAGCATTTTTGTTTTAAGTACACGTGGAAGGTTAAGGCTTATTGGTACTAATAAAAACATATTTTAAGACTGAGTTGTCATTAAAAAAACGGATTTATGATTTTTCATCAGTAGGTTTAGATAGCAAAACGTAACTAGTTTTGAAGGACTAGAATTTTAATTTAAATTAGAAAAAATATAAAGGGTAAATATACAATATATATCCCTCAACTCGCGATATAAGATAATACCTCTCATTAAAAAAAATGGTATATATACTGCTGTTATACAAATGGTGCATATTTATCCTTTTGTTAACAGACTTTTATTTTATGAATTAAAAAAATTATTTGCCTTATTTTTTAATTTAAAAATTGCTAAAAAAAATATTTAAAAAATTGTCCATCATCTTCAATGTTAATCCAATTGTAAATCTCCACCAAAATCACTCAAAATCTTCACCAGATTATCCCAAATTTCAGATATGAACTTCTCAAGACATTCCCTATCTTTTGAAATAACACTCATTCGAAATATAGCCCGCTTGCACAAATCCGAAATTTTGAACTTGAGATGTTAATGCTCGGATAATGATGCGAGTTGTTGCTCTTGTTCTTGGCTATGACCCGTATTTGCAAACATTGCTTTCACACTGAAGTTTGATTTTCTAGGCCTTATTGGTGCTTTTACACACATCAAACGATCACCCAACACATTTCTTCCACTGGGTATGATGAGAAATACAGTAGAATTTGTTGATACATGGACTAAAGTCATTTCCAGCCATCATCTACTTTTCTTCTTTGTTGCCCCATCGTTTCCAAGTTATGCACTTTTCTTATTCCAAGAAATATTTTGGGTTTGCGCAAGCGTACTCCATTTCTAATGGATGTTATTCTAAAAGATTGGGAATGTATTGAAGAGTTCATATTTGAAATTTAGGATAATTTAGTGAAGGTTTTGGGTAATTTTGGTGAAAATTTACAATTGGTTAACATGAAAATGATGGACAATTTTTTGATTTTAGCAATTTTTAAATTAAAAAACAAGGCAAATAAATTTTTAATTCAGAAAATAAAAACCTGATTAATGAAAGGGTAATATGCACCATTTGTGAAAGGATACATATGCTATCACTTTTTTAAAGATATACTATTTGCCCCTTTTCCCTATAAAGTATGTGTCATTATATTGCAGGCTGAAAAATGGTCATAAAGGATATACATGCTATCACCTTTTTAAAGATATATGCTATTTGCCCCTTTTCCCTATAAAGTATGTGTCATTATATTGCAGGCTGAAAAATGGTCATACAAAAGTTACAAATTGGGGCATTCCGAGAATTGAACTCGGGACCTCTCGCACCCTAAGCGAGAATCATACCACTAGACCAAATGCCCGTGTTGCTTCGTTGATTTTACTTTATGGTATTCTTCGAATTACAATTTCAATAAAACTCCTAAATATTCTTATGTATCTACCCTTTTGGCTATAGATTTTTGCTCAACATTTTGAAATAATATTTGCAATTTATTTTAAATAAGTGTTTGTTTATTGAAATGTCTTAGACTCGATTCCTTATTATGTTCTTTATATCATAGACTGAAGATATATTCTGGTAGAAAAACTAATAACAATAAATGGGCATTCTTTAACTTTAATTAAAGCAAACAACATAACATGTTATGTGCTGGATTTTTTTTTCAATCTTGTGTATCTAAGTGCAAATCCAAAAGTGCAACACATGGTCCATGGAGGTAAAGCATACGCATGTTGGCATGTATTTTGTCTAGTTGTAGTAGTGTCATCATTTAGGTCATTAGTCTGAAACGCAAAATTATTACTCCATCCGACCCAATTTATTTGATACAATTTGGATTTTGAGAGTCAAACTTTTTATTTTGACTGTGAATTTGGACATACAATCTTTAAATTTTTTAAAAATAATTTACATATTTTAAAAATTACATAAAAAGTACTATTAGTCACATAATTAACAATTTAAAATATTTTAAGGGCATACAAATAAACCACGATTTTTCTTGTTTGGCTCGAAATCTCAACCGTATCGCATAAATTGGTACATAAGGAGTATTTGTTTGACGAATAAATCATTAGATACAAATTAAAGTATCAATGGACGCATTACTTATTCAAAAAAATTTGTCGGTCGTCCCATTTTAAGATAATTATTTAGTAAATACTAGTTCTTTTTCTTATTTGTCTTTTAAGGACCTTTAAAATCATGGTCTAATATGCTTTATAAATAAATTGATTTTTTTGAGAAAACATTAGTAGGCTTTTGGCCATAGAAATCAAAAACTTTTTCACTTTTTTTTTGAAATTTTGGAGTTGGAGTTGGAGTTGGAGTTGTGTTTGGCCATAGATTGAAATGTACTTTTTTGGTTGTGAAAAAAGTAAAAAAAATTGAAAAACAAGTTTTTATTGTTTTTCAAATTCCAAATCCAACTTCAAGTTGTATTTGGAATTTTCATCACCAAACACTAATATTTGGAAAAAGTGAAATAAAATTCCGGAAAAAAGTGAATAATTCTTATGGTCAAACGGGTCGACTACATTTTAAAATTTTAGATGGTTATATTACACGACTTTTAAAAATAAGAATAAAATTTAAATAGGGGCTAAAAGGATATTTGCTTAAATTAGTACTACTTCTTTGTGACAACATTATTCAATTTTGCATGCCCATGCAATTGGTCCATTTACATGAAAAAGTTGACTAGCCCACTCAACCCCTCCTTTCCAGCCCTATGTACACATAAATTTTTATATATACTAGTAGTAGTGTGAAAAAAATCACCACATTTCAATTGATTACAACAAATTATTTACTTTATTTTTAGGTTACCAAATTAAATTACTTATTATTGCAAGTCACTGTAACTTAATGGAATAGCGTAAAAAAAAAACTATTAATTATGTAAAAAATAAACTATTTTTTTAGGTGGTTAACTGATTGTAGAAAGATAAAACTGATCATTTCACGTTTGGTCTCTTCTCAACTTTTGCAAGATTTTTCTTGTTTTTTTTGTTTTCACCCAATTCAGGAACCCATTTTGAGATCCGACCAATTCGAATTCGTATTGAGAAGTCGCTTCTTAGTAAAACTATGGTTCCATTTTAAAGGCTTGAAACTTTTGATTGGAAATGATTGGGTATTTTGCCTTCTTCTCACATTTTTGGTGGTTGCAAAATGCATAATGAGTAAGCCATAAGAAAACAAAAATAGCATTTGAAAGCTTTATACGAGCCATTGAAATTGCATGCACCGAAAGACACATCCTTTAGCCATGAGCAATGAGTAAGAAAGAGGAACTTTATAAAGAGGCAAAAGTCATAATTGCCCCCTAAACTTTGACACATTTTCTTTTGGGCTACCTAAATCGAGGGTTGTACCTATTGCACTAAATCAGTCTAAATTGATCATATTGGGTACCTTTTGCTTATGTGGTGCCTACGTGGCGCAACAATTGATTTCACTTTTTGTTGGGCGCGTGTGGAGCCCTTTTCATCCTTAATTTTTTTTTTTTTTGGTTAAAATTTTACCCTCTTTTAAATAAAATTTAATAGATAAATTAATAAAAAACTAACCCACCTCCCCCCCGGCACCGCCCGTCCGTCCTCCCCGACCCCACCCCACCGTACGTTTCTTTTTTTTCCTCTTCTTCTTCACTGTAGTTCTCTTCTCTTCTCCTTCTTCTTCCTTTTTTTTTATCCACTGTACGTTTCTCTTCCTTTCTTCTTCTTCTTCCTTTTTTTTTTTCTCTCTTCTTCTTCTTCATTATAACACTTCATTTCTTTTAATTATTTATATAAAATTAATTTTTGAATTGGATGTTATTTTTTACCACCATTTTTTTTTTGTCCTTTTTAGATCTGAAAAGTAGCATTACCATCTTGTTCACTGGAAAAAATGGGGATTCACCATTACTATGACTCTTTTTTTTATCTCACCTTTCATTAAAGGTTGATAGACCTAAATAAGAGAAGAAAAGGGAAATAAATTATTGGTGGGGTGGGGAGACGGCGGTTGGGGGCGGTGGTGCGGCGGCCAGTTGTGGGGGGGGGGGGGGGGGGGGGGCGAAGGAGATGAAAATTGGGGGGGGGTGTATAATTTATTTTTTAATTATTATGATGGACCCCACCGCCACGTGTCACGTTTTCATTGGACAAAGTTGCCACGTCATGGAGAGTGTAATACACTCTCTTAATTTCTGGCCGATTATTGTGAAAAAGGTACCCAATAGGATCAAATTTAGATCGATTTAGGTACGATAGGTGTACAACTCTCGGTTTAGGTAGCCTAGAAAAAAATGTGGCAAAGTTTAGGGGGCTATCTATGACTTTTGCCTTATAAAGAAGTTATGTTCTTCAACTTCAAATGGGAATCAACATCCTTGCATTTCTCTTTTTATTTTTTCACTTGGTCTTTGGTACTTGCATTGAGGTCCGATTAAATTAGGATTAGTATGGAAAAGTCCCACATTGGAGAAAAAACACTTTCTAACTAAGACGACTCCATCTGGGTGTAGCTAGAAGACCCAATATATGTTCGACCGAACCCAATAACTTTTGCTCGAGTAATGTATTTGGGTTAAGAAATTTATTTTGAATGGATACAAATATAAAATTTGGAATCCAATTATTACCGCTTTGAGTGGTCAATCTAAAATTAAGAACCCATAAAGTTGAAATTTTGGCTCCGCCTTTGAATTCCATACACACATAGGCGGAGCCACATTGGCTCCAGGGGGTTCAATCGGTGAAAAATTACAGTGTATTTTCAAAGTTAAAATTATTTTATTATGTATATATAGTAGATGTTGAACCCCTTGACTTCTTCGTGTATTTACCTTTTAAAATTTTGAACCCCTGAAAGATTTAAAATCCCGCAAAACTCCGCTAATCGCATACGCAAGGCTTGAACCCGAGACCTTCAATTAAAAATGAAAAAAACATTTAACTGTCCCCTCCACCGTAATCCTTGTTGGTTCCACTTTGCACTTAATATCAATATTTTGCCTCATATTACTTCTAATTTCTTTCTTTTAGATCTTTGTGGTGTTCATATTAGAAAAAGTGATAATATTCCTCAAAGTAAAAATTGAAGAAAATAAAATAAAAGAACTATATATGTCAAGTCGAGATCACAAATTCCTCCCTTTTTGACCATAAAAAAATGGAAGACCAGCCATTTGAAAATACTTTTTTTTTTTTTTGGTTCCTTGACGTTTGACTATAAGTTAATATTTCATTATCTTAACTTTTAAGTTATCTTAACTCTTAAGTAATGAAGTTCATTTTTATTATATACTTTTTTTTTTTTTGTGAATATACGTTTGGCCATCATTATTTTGTAAATAATGAACTTTATTAGGAGTATTTAAATGCTGATGAAAGATTGAATTTATTGTTTATCCTTTTTTTTTTATAAATATATATGTGGAAGAGATGATGCCAAGATCTGACAATTAGGCCCGGTTTGTCCATGAATTTATTTTTTCCAAATCACTGTTTGTGTTATACATGGGATTGATTTTTTGGGTAGTTTTTTAAGATGATTTTTTCAAGTGAATATTTTTTCTACTCACAAAATTTCAACCTTTTTCAAGTGAAATACCTATTTAAACATAACTTTAACTTCCAAATAGATCTTTAGTGTTTTTTCTTCTTCCAAATTTCAACCAAATCTATATCAATTGCTTAATTAGTCTCTGACTGTGACCACAGTTTTTCCATACTATTTTCAAGAAGAAAGAAAAAGATGTCGCCATTAACGTACACGGAAAAAAAAATAGGCACGAACATTATAAATAATACCATCGACAATTTGTATCTTTCTACCATCTCACTGGTCACTGAAATGAATCGAAATATTAGGATACCTTTACGTGGACCCTCCTCAAGTTTGAAATAACATTCAATTGCCCAAATGAAAAAAGTGAAAGAAGACCCAAAAAAAAAAAAAAAAACACTCTCAAACAAACCGATCAAAATTCCCAAGCAAATCCAACTAGTAACATTTATCACAAATTCACTATGCTTTCAAGTTCAAAGGAGTCCTAAAACCAAATCTACCTAAGCTAAATTAGAATATTGTTATGTGAAGATTATTAGCAAGTTGATCTTCATTTTCATATAAGGGCGGATCTAAAATTTAAGCTCACTATTAATGTTTTGTAAACTTTTAAATGGAGTTTTATATGTACGAATAGTATTGGGGCCATATGATGAAAACTATCTGCACCAACAAACTCCATCTGGCCCTGTTTTCACATTATAATTAAGGTTAATTTAAGAAAGACTTAGGGCATTGAAATTTGAATTCGTAATACTATAATTCGAATTGTAATATCTTAACTACTGAACTACGGAGTAATTTATTGGGACTGAATAATTGTAGTTACGAATAAGCCACAATCATTATATTATTTATACTAATAATTAGAGTTTATTTTACTGCAATAATATACTATACTTCTCTTTTTTCCGTGAAAGGCAATATGAGGTGAAGGCTTATCACTAAACGGAAGAATTTCACTTCTCGACAAAAAAATAGGCACGAACATTATCCTTAATGGTCAAATATTTTTGTCGAGTGAAAGCTACATATGAAATGATGTGTCAGTGTGGCTAATATCTTGGGTCATCCCTTCCCTACTTTTTCTTTTTGTTTTTGTTGTTGTTGTTGTTGCTGCCTTTTTCTTAATAGTTTGTATTTTCCCTTTTAGGTTGCCTATTTGGTGCATGTTTTGTGTCGGTTTGGAGTTCGGATTAATTCGAATTCGGAATTGCTATCCATTAGAATTTTTTTCATTTTCAGAGCACGGATTCGAGGTTCCTAATTAAGAATGAAGACTCATATTTATCCTACCGTAATTATTGATGATTATTACGAAGACCGTTTGTTAGTTACTATTTTCCTTGTGTTGAAGTACAAGGACTTGTTGAAACCAGAACTGTTTTTAAGTTTAGTTTTGATTTAGCTTTTGAAAATCTTTTTTGAAACATTTCATCCAAACAAGTTTGTATTTGAATTAGATCTCACTTTGGAAATATTTAATTTGTTTTGTTTTTGGTATGAAAATAAGTTTGGGTTAGCTTTAGTTTTTGTAATAGGAAAGCCTAAAATATCCGATGGTTAATGCAATATTAATAAAATAATAAGTAATAGAGTATTATTTTAATTGATCATGATGAATTAAATGATAGAAGTTTATGTACAAGCACATATTATGCATTTATTAATTTAGTGCAAATACTGAGCGTAGCTAAATTTTTGCAGGGAGGCGTGAATTCAAGCAGTTGCGAAACCGGAAATTTTACAAGGAAATTTTAAAATGTAAAGAAGTAAGCACAAGAGAAAACTAAGAGAATCCAATATCTATTATATACAGTGTTTCAAATAACGTTTTTGAGGTGAAACCCGGGGACATGGCATAGTAGAAATGCACCGAGGCAACCTGGAACTGAAAGCATCACGAGGTGTAAATTCCATTGTTTTGAGTTGTACACTTACGCATTGGCCGAGTTTTTATTTAGGGTGTAAGATCAGAAAATCTCACCAAATTAGAATTAAAATTGCTAAACAAGTCCTTAATCTAGTACCAAAAAACACAAAAAATCAACTTGTTATTTTTTTTAATAATTGTGGTTTCGACGCCAGCTTATGCGCATCTCGACTAATTCCATGGGATACCTGTCAACCCCCACCAGCAACAGGTATGAAGTAACTCTATCCGCCAAGGTTAGGACAGATGAGAAGAAATCGCCTAGTATTTTTGTCTCTACTAGAATTTGAACCTGAGACCTTATGTTTCTTAACCTATCTCGTTGACTATTAGGCCACACCCATGAATGCAAAAATCAACTTATTATTATATTCTTAAATTTTAAAACATAAGTTAATTTTTTTTATTCTTAGCCTTAATTTTAATTCTTTCTATTCATATTCTAACGGGTAAAAGAAAAGATGATCAATTCGCAAATACAAAGTGAAAATGCAATGTCCTTCATAATTTGCTCGGATTTGACGCTTTTGAATGGAGGTTCCTATTTTGCTTTTATTCCTTTTCAAGTTATTCTGCTCTTTCAAGTTTAATTATAAATTTCTACCTATTTTTTTCAAAATGTAATTAATTTACGAGATAATTAATTTCAGAATTAATTTTATTCCTTAAAATTAATTTCAAATAGCGAGATAACTAGATATGATAATTCTGAGATATGGGACAAACGCATGAAGACCAACAATAAATGAAGATGTAAAATTCAGTTATGTATTTTTTTAAAACATGTTAAGTGATATTCACCTTCACGGTGTTTTCAAATAGTAACTATGTAATATCACGGCTTGTCATTTGAGTTATCTCAATCTTCTTATTTCTATAGATGAAAAACCTATTAAACATCATCCTTTTATTAAAGAATTATGAGGGTTAACAGTGTTAACAAATGGAATTTGACACATAATTTGTGTAAAAACTATTAAGCGAACCCGTTGGACGTTGGCGTGTTTAAGATGTACGATCAATTTTCTTAAAACGTAAGCCTCACATAAGTAAACCCCACACGTAAGTTTCGAGGCGTTTTACCATTATCTCGTCTAAAATTGTCTTTTAAAACACTATTTTTACCGCCCCTATACTTTGAATCTTTCCACAATCAGGTGTTGTATGACAGTATATCAGTCAGTTTTTAGGCTAAAAAAAGATGGGTCTTTACTCTTTTTTGACCCCCAGTATTTATATATACTGCACCGCCACTGTTTATATAAATTCCAAAACATAACATATAACATCCCTATAAATCTCTCTTTCTTTTCATCTTTTCATCTTTCCATCTCCTTCGTTACCCTAGAACCTTCTTGAGAGACACCCTTTTTATATATATTTTCATCAACTTTCTCTCTCTAGAAGAAAATAGCTCTTTCTCTCTCTGAAGTTGTATGGCTTCAGGTTCACCTTCACAAGCTAGTCTTCTCCTTCAGAAACAACTTAAAGGTACCATTTTTTTGGGGGGGTTATTTTTTGCAACTTTTTGCTGATTGGGGTTGTTTTTTAAATTCTTGATTTTTGGGTTATTTAAAGATCTGTCCTTTTTCTTTGCAGATCTCTGTAAAAACCCAGTTGATGGTTTTTCTGCTGGGTTAGTTGATGAAAGCAATTTGTTTGAATGGAGTGTTACTATTATTGGACCACAAGATACTCTATAGTGAGTCAATTGTATTTTCTTGATTTTGTATTTGGGCTTATGGTTCTTGTTTTCTTGAATTTTTTGTTGTTTGGTGTAAACTTTTTTCTTGAATGGCTATTTATTCAATTCAATTAATTGGGTTCTTAACTGTTGAGCAGTAATTCTATTGATTGGGTTTAGTCTAAGTTTGTAATTACTCCCTCTGTCCCAATTTATGTGATATAGTTCGACTAGGCATGGAATTTAAGAAAGAAATGAAACTTTTGAAACTTAGTGGTCTAAAACAAGCCATAGATTAAATTATGTATAAATATAGAAATGTATCAATTCTTTTTGGGACAGATTAAAAAGGAAAGTGTATCACATAATTTGGAACAGAGGGAGTATGTGTTTGCATTTTGTAGAGGTGGCTATAGTGTTCTGATTTGTCCCAATTGTAAAAGTAGTTTTTTTTTTTTTTTTTTTGTATTGGCTTATAGCTCTTTATTTCTAGAATTTGTTATATCTTGGTGTAAATTTGCCCTTGAATGTCTGTCCGGTCGATTCAAGTAATTGGGTTCTGAACTATTTCAGGATTGTATTGAGTAGTAATTCTATTGATAAGGTTTGGCCTGAGTTTGTAATTACGCGTCTGCATTTCTGATTTGACCCATTTGGGTTCTGGGTTTGGCCTATTTTTGCTGAAGCTTTGAACTAGAATATACTAATTTTATCTTGTAAAGGTTGTATCTTTGTATTGGAATTAAAGGGAATATAACAGAATATATAGCCGATTGCGTTGATTGGTTGAAAAGTAGGATCTTGTGTTCAATTTTTTTCTAAAGGATGAACTCCCTATCGATTGCCCCTTTTCCAACCCATGGAAATTTGAGAACTATAGATTCGTTAGTACCGTTTTTGGGGATACTAAGGGGGTGGGTGGTAGGGTGGGGTGGGGTGTAGTATAATGGGGAAATGAAATACTTAACCACGCAAAAACCACCAAATCCGTTATGGTTATATAACCACGGAATTACAACGGGTTTACAACACCATACAACATAATTTTAAAAACAATGGAAACAAATATGGTTTCATTGAAAACAATACAATAATGAACCACGGGATACAACCATCCAAACAGGGGGTAAGAGGTATGCCAATTCATTGGATAGGTAGGTCTTCTAATTCCAATTGAGTATCTCCACCATCTCAATAGATTCAAGAAATTGCGGTTTAAATATAGGCATCTTGCCCAGGGGAAAGGCTACGCGTACGAACAAATAAAGAATTTGTTTTGACATGAAATTGATAGTTTCTTTTCCGAGACAAAAAAACAAAAAACGCAGCCCGTTGCACAAAGCATCCCGCAGTAGCGGGGTCCAGGGAAGGACCGCACTCCAAGGGGTGTGATGTAGACAGCCCACCCTAATGCAAGTATTAGTGGCTGCTTCCACGGCTCGAATCCAGTATACAATTTATGAAAAAGCAACTGTTTTCAGTCAACTCTGTGCTCTTGCGTTCATGGTTATGAGAACCAATATTGTCATTCTTCATTTTCAAGAGTTCTATTCCTCGTTTATCAATTCTTTTTTATTTGTCATTCTGTTGTTATTAACTCTTCCTCTGCTTTATGGATCCTATGACATTGGTCATGTCCGATGTTAATGTGTACAGATAAGTTTGTATGAGGGATGCCTAACATTGTGTAATTGTTATAATTGCAGTGAAGGGGGTTTCTTTAATGCCATCATGAGCTTTCCTCCAAACTATCCCAACAGTCCTCCAACCGTAAGATTTACCACAGAGATCTGGCATCCTAATGGTTTGTAGCTACATATCTATTTAGAGGCTTAATAAGTCGATTGTTCTTCATTACCTTCATCATCATCATTGATTTTGGTTTTTGCTCGGTATTCTGGTATGCCATACAGTTTACTCTGATGGAAAGGTTTGCATCTCAATCCTTCACCCCCCGGGTGATGATCCAAACGGCTATGAGCTTGCTAGTGAACGTTGGTCTCCTGTCCACACGGTATGACTATCTAAGACCTTTGATGAAATGTGTATGCAGTAACTTCATTCCTTATTATCCTTTTCAATCTGCTTGTTGCAAAAAATCTTCCCTACAGCGGCTAACCTTTTGGTGCAATTATCAGGATGTATATGAAAAATCCTTTCTTTTGTTTTTCTTGCGTTGTGGACCGCTCACTCACCATCTTGTCGTCTGGTTATATTATATCTTGTTTACTGATAAAAAAGTTACCTATGTTGTACTTAAGGGGGTTAATGTCTGTCAAAGATTTGCTTATTTCACATTTTTGTTTCAACTCAAAATCTTCCAACTTGTCAAAGAAATAAAAAGAAAAACCAAAAGAAACTCTGAAGATCTTCTGTTATACTAATCTTAAATGCTGCCAAATATTTTTAACGACCTTTTAATTAATTGCGTTGCACTTCTTTGTAAATGCAATGTAAGGGCAAAATCACCTCAAGAACCTGGGATCGGGAATATATGTTGTAACATCTCATGATTGCTAGCGTTCTTTCGATGATACTTCTTTTAATGCTTGAATTATCCTGGTACTTTGTGATTGAGTAGGTCGGTTCTTGAGCTTCAGCAGACTGATAAACTTGTCTCATAGTTAACTCAGCTGATGAAAATGAAGGGGTTTTCTAACACTACGGGTATTCGTATACAAGCATCTCCAAAGGCAATTCTGCAATGCAAAAAGAAAAGAAATACCTGTTGTGTATGCCCTTTTAGTATAACTGGACAATAATAGTAGTGGTCTGGCCTTTTGTCTCCAAACTGAAGTAACTCTTGGTTATGCTTTGAGTCGCCACAAGTGTCCATCCAGAATTGGAGAAAAAGAGGAGACTGTTATCAGCAGGTTTTACCTGACCTGACTATTCAAACAATTTGAAAAATGTGCTATATAAATTATAAAGTGACGCCGTTGCTATTAATTTGTTGAATTTCTAATTTATTAAGTAGGATTTTTTATATAGGGGGCTAAAAACTGCTTTAAAAAAATTTAAAAAAAAAAACTGCTGACACTAATTGCTCGGTATAAGCATTGGCATTGGATTCTTACATATTCTAATTTCGCTAGAATTCTTTGTTCGAAACTCAAGTTCACCAACTTGAAGATGCATGTCAAATGTGAGAACGCCAGCTGTCCTTCACTGACTTCAGTGCTTCTTTATTGCTTTTTGACTTCTTATGCAATAGTTGAGATCTAGTGTTGCTTAATTCTTTGGGTATGGAAGTGGTTGGTGAGCATTAGCATTACTGATGATTTAAGATAAACCGAATAGTAGTACAAAGCCGGTATTGTTTTTAATAGTTCGTGTACTTATTTATTTATTCATGTTTTTGTTGGGATTAGGTGAGAGATTCTTTCCCCATTGGTACAGGGGCGGAAATCCTTTTTCTGAGAGTAAAGTACCACTTTTTGGCCGGACTAGTTCTAAGACATGTAAAATTTAAAGATATTATGCATAGTGCAATAAAACAAGACGTGTTTACCCCCCTTTGTTATGAATAGTGTATGCTGCTTCTTTCATTGTGAATCAAAGAGGAAATGTGACCAACACAATTGAGAAAACAGTTAACTTGTTACACATCCAGCAAGTGTGCCACTTTAGGTGTTCTTTCTTTTGTGATTGTTACTCCTGATTGTTTGGTTTAAGAGGGTTTTCTGTATGCTGTTTTAACAATAAAGAGTATAACTTCTATCGAACCAAAACTTGATTCAGAGTTTCCTTTGCAGGTGGAGAGTATAGTTCTAAGCATCATATCCATGCTTTCAAGCCCTAATGATGAATCTCCTGCTAATGTGGAAGCTGCTGTAAGTACTTTTTTTAATCCTTCGCTCATGCATTAGGGTTTCTTTTAGCTTTCCGCTTAGTAATATCCCTGCACCTCTCTATATAAACAAAATGTCCGTAGATATCTCGACTTGTGGGAGTTAGCCTTAAATGCAGTTAAGCCTGTGTCATGATAATGATCAATCAGCCATTGAAAGTTATTTTCGTTTGATAGAATGAACCACCTAAAAGTTTTTAGATTTAACATGTGTTTGCTGGATGGAAGGTACTGACAAAATAGAACTCACACAATGTTATGTAAATTACTGTTATTGTACAGTAAGGATGAACTATAGACGCATTTCCGAAATCCTCTTTGTTTCTTTTACACATTTTAACCTTTCCCTTTGTCGTCCCTCTCCTCATTTCTTTGAGACTTCTGACTGTTTCATTTGTTGCACCTTTCAACTCGTGGACAGATGTCTTGTTTCTTCAATAACTTGCTCTTCCCAGTTCCCTGAAGCGCAATATCTCTAATGTCTCCGTTTATTGTCTTTTGCAGAAGGAATGGAGGGAAAAAAGAGATGAGTTCAAGAAAAGGGTCAGTCGTTGTGTAAGACGATCACAGGAAATGGACTAAACACAGAATGCTCCTACCCATTTTATGATAAAGCCGAGGAAGTGGCGTCGTTCTTTTGGCTGGCTGTTCATTGCTACAAAATGTAGAATTTGTTGACCGTTGGACATTATGTATCGTGCCTTTCTGGTCTTGGGGGTTTTGTCATTTTGGCATTCGTGTTATCTTACTTTGAAGGTTAATTGCCTTTTATATTCAGTGGAAGTACTTTATAGGTAGCTGAACTTTGTGATCTTTGGCTTTTGTCTTTTTTTTTGTCCCTTTCATTTTTTTGGTGGGACGTTTGGCGGACTTTAAGCCAACTGCATTGAACATGTACTGGTGTTATATCTACTTTACGTCCATTTCAACCTTGTCCCAACCCAGAAATAGTAAAACCAACAAAGTCTAATTAATGAAAGGGAAAGGAGGATGGTGGGAAGGACTGTTATTTGATGTATATAAAGCTACATTTTTCTCATTATATGACCCACCTTAAACAGACCCTGTAAAGGATATCCTCCCCTTCGTAGATTTCTGTTGTTTGTATAGTGATGGTAGTTGGAACAATTTTCCTATAGGAACTTGGGTACAGAATCATTCTGAAGAAGTGTTTCTAACTTGTTGCCAATCTTTTGTAGCAAGGACTTGAAATGAATTAATTCATCAGGAGCGTAATCTTTCAAACAATAATGATTCATGTTAAGGTGGCATTTGTTTCAAAAACAAATAATTTGTGTACCTGATGGACATAGAACTACAGGGGTATAGAATTATCAGAGTTAACTTTACGTCCCTCGTTGATAGATATTTGGTTATAATAGTTGCTATTGTTGTCAGGAAGCAAAATAATTTGTGGCAATAGTTTTGGCTCAGGATGTTTGCTTTAAAGCGACAGTGCCGTCCAGGTTCATGTGCTTTAAATCTCGTAATTACGAAGGAATGTTGGAGGATAGTCTTTACTATAGTGGTGATGTGTGTGTTTGGGGTGTGGGGGGTTGGTGATTCATGTTAGGGAGTTAGAGGAAAATGAATAAAGAGATGGGAGTTAACTTAGAGGGAACCTAGAGCCTCTCTGTTGGTTTCAACTTTTACCTGCATTATTTAATTTTTTTACAATTAAATAAAAAATGGTGTGTACAAGACATATGTTTAATGTTTTCTTCGAGGCTTATTCAATCGAAGACAAAAAGATGTTCTACAAAGAGCAATATGAGTCCACCAGTTGCGGCTAAGTGATTAAAAGGACAACAGCAAAATTCAAATTCCGATAGTCCGATATAAATACCAAACATCAGGAAAGGAACTTGCAACGACTTCACTATGGACATGCTGATTAACCGCACAACACTATCAAAAGTTGTTATAGGATGGTATCTTTTAATTTATAATAAAATATTTCAAATTCGAGTCCTGAAAATATAATCGCTTTCAGTAGGGAGTGGTTTACACCCACTATATGAATTTTTAACGTGAATCTGAATTAGTTGGATTCAAGCGAATATCACACACTGAGTGAGAAACTCAAAAATAAAAAAGTACTATTGGAAATATTACTCCCTCTTTCTTGCACGAATTTCTTTGATATGCCCCAAAAATGATACATTTTATATTTTTAAAACTAATGTAATTCTTAATTTTTTATTTTAATCTTAGTAAGATAATTTAATTACATGAATATGTATAGTTTGTTCTATGACTATGACTGAAGTTTTCTCTCTCTTAAATTGTGCGCCCAATTAAGTAAAGTCACATAAATGAGACTGAAGGAATAAACAAAAGCTACTTGCTATATAGCACGTGTAGAAAGCAGCGTACGTACTTTGAACACTTTCAAACTAACTGCGTGTGAAAAGTGTAAACGAAGAAACAAAGAAAGTACCACATACAGAAGTACTCTATGAACTATCATTATATTAAATTAATTTATAATTCTAAATATATTTAACAAAAACAGATTAAAATATCTGACTAAATTGAATTTATAGTGTAAAAATTCATTTCACTGATAGTATGTAACTTAAATTTCAATCAGATTTAAGTTATACTACATAAGATCTTTTACATTAAAAGCGTAGTTTAACCCCCGATAATAAGTCGCTTGTCAGTAGTAAGTTCTGCGTACACTCTACCCTCCCCAGATCCCACTTAGTGGGAATATACTGGGTATGTTGTTGTCATTTTTATTAATTATCCGATTAATCTTAACCATAAAATGGGGTTACCGTACTTACAAATACTCTCTAAGTGTTTCCCCCATCAGCTAGGTAAAGGTTAACAAGATTTTGACGTGGTTTCCCCTTCGTTAATCCCGTGGTGCTTGTGTAGCTCGTCTCTTTTGCTTGGTTGCTCGATTAGAGCTTTCTTCAGCATGAAGTTAGGTGTAAAATGGTAGCTCTTGACATCTAAGGTAAGGACTCTTCTCTTTTCTATGTGTACGAGCTCGTGTGAGGAGATCGTGGTATTGCTTTGTTTTTCTCTCCTTTCCTATCAGTAAGTTCCAACCCTTTTGCTCGAAATTTCTTCATTGTACTGAACCGCTTGCAGAATCAAATCATATTCCATTAAATTTCAAGATTAGCAATACTCTAATTGTTTATACCACGATTATGTTATTATTATTATTTTTATACCGCACTCTATGTGGAATAACACTCTTGGATTAGTAATTCCGGAATAAAAATTACGAAATTTACATTTATTCAACGTTTCTCCAAAGTCTTTTAAGAAAAATAAGATTAAAATTATAAACAAAAATTTATCAAAGTTCATCTAATGTAAACCAAATATTTTTTAAAAAAATTATTATAATCTTATCTTGTATAGCTAATTTCAGGTTTATTGAACCAAACAATCGTTTATTTAATCCTTGTATTATAATCCCACGTTTAGTCTAGCTACAAACCAGACCACCAATCCCAAAATTAAGCACGATAATCAAATACTTAATAAAATAATCTACAATTGAAGTCTATTAGAAATAACCTTTCTATCATCACATAATAGAGATAAGGCTGCATAGACATCACTTTTCCTAAAGCTCACTTATCGAATTACATTGGATATGTTGTTGTTAATAAAATAATCCCACATTTTCTGGATTCATCCCAAACGACCCCTTATTGGTGTGACTCTGTGAATACTCCTTTGCTCTGTCAGTTATTCCTTTTGTCACCTTCTTGCCCTTTTCCTCTCTCTTATCTTTATAGACATATTCTCTCTTTTTCTCTCTCTCTCTATCCTTTCTCTCTCTCTCTCTCTCTCTCTCTCTATCCTTTGTAATTGAATTGGTGTAATTACTAGGATAAGTAATTACATAGCTTTAGTAATTCTGTGTATCGTAATTACAACGATTTATTTGTTTTATAACGTAATTAGTGTAATTATAAGCGTGATGTTTGGTTAAAGTGTAATTACAGGTCAGTTTAATTTAAAAATAAAATTTAATTATAAAAAATTTAAAATTAATATTTAAAAAATATTGCCTTTATAAATGATATTAAATTAGTTATTTAATAACACATTGTTTCTTGAAAATATATTAATAAATAATCATATATTTGTAACTAATATTGTAACAAAAATAATTGATATATATTTTTTAAATTAATATTTAATTTTAATTAATTATAAAACTTAAAAAGAAGACTTTTTTTATGAGAACGTCATGGATTGGATGTTTGACAAAAAAATAATATTAATAAATATATCATAACATTATTCAAATGTTTGACACAAAAAATCCATCAAAATGTAAGTGAAAAATAAACAACGTATGCAATGTGAAAGCAAATAACTTAAAATTGAAAATATAACCTAAATTCAAAATCCAAAAGAAAAAGTTCAACATAATACTCTTATGTCAAATTCCAACATTACACAATATAACGTAACTTAAGTAAATAATTCAAAAGAAAGAAAAAATATAAGTCTATAACCCCATTCACTTTTAAATTCTACTTTAATAACGTCACCCGTTATATGTCAAGTTTGTTAATAACTCATTCTTTCCAATATTAAGAAGTGTAGTTTCAAATATTAGAATAATAACACGGTTATGCTAAATGAATAAAATAAAAAAATACGACGATTACGTAATCACAAGTAAAGGTTGGGAATGAAAAAAAGAAAATGAAAACTAAATAATATAAAAAGAAAAATACATTTTAAAAAATAAAAATAATTAAAAAGTAAAAATAAAAAAGAAATTAAAATAATAGAAATAAAAAAATATTAAAAATCAAAAAAATTAAAATAATAGAAATAAAATAAATTAAAAATAAAAATAAATTAAAGTAAAAAAATAAACAAACTAAACATAATCCCGTAATTACGGTGTAATTACACCCATTCTAACATCGGGAGAGTGTAATTTGTATTCCACCTAATCGCGTAATTATTTCGATCAAACAAAAAACACCGCGTAATTACACCCATAATTACCTGTTTCCAAATAGGCTTTAACTTTAAATTCTTAAAGGAAACACAATTCGACTTACATAGCATATATGGTGAGTTTTATTTTTTTAACTCAAGTATGGTCGGCACAAGACCTTACAAATCACAATAACTGAAATTAAAACTAAAAATAACTGAAAATCAAAACATATTTTACAAAGAAAATCAAGAATTCACATATGAATACATCATCTTACAGGCATAGCATTATCTTTATCAACGTAGTCAAATTCCATATATATATTAGCTTATCTTTCAAGGATACATCACGTGAGATCCTGCGTAATTTTTGAAGTTCAAAGCACAATTAATTAGTTTTTCTCCATATATTCTTAGTAGAATTTTGTCAGGTTACACATAAATAGTAGAGTAAACATTTAATGGAGAGAAATTATAACTCAGATATAAATAAGGGTAAAATAGGTCAAATACCCCTCCTAATTAATTTTTCTTAGGGCGTGTAAACCAAAAAAAAAACGATAAATAATTTGAGACGGATTAAGTATTATAATTTCACATTTTCTATATCCTTCCCAAACAACCCCTTATTAGTGTGAATACTCCTTTACTCACTACCCTTTTCCTCTCTCTATCTTTACAGACATATATTCTCTCTCTTTCGCTCTCTATCCTTTCAGGAGACCCAAAAACAGTAACCAAAACATTCTTATCTATCAATGCACAGCTAATTTTCTATAGAGAAAAGAGTCAGAAAGAGATGATGAGATCACCTCAGGTACGAAACGGCGTCGTTGAGACACCTTCACCATCACACTTCCATTCCAGTGTGTCAGTACACAAGCTCAGGCGTTTCAACATTTTGGTTATCGTTTTTCGATTTGCTTGTTTTTGCTTCTCACTTGCTTCAGCTATTTTCATGTTCACTAATTCTCGACGTGGCGATGATTTGCCTCAGTGGCACCACTTCGATGCCTTCAGGTAATAATAATAGCCTTTGATGTTTAACGGCGTCGTTTTAGTACTTCCGAGTTGAAATTTAATGAATTTAATTCGCTCGTAAGCAGCGAAGGAGTCAAATTTGCGCTTAAACGATGCAAATGGTTCAAAATTTACCCTCCATTTTAAAAAAATTAATCTTGAATTGAGTAACACGTGAATCATCGGGTGCTAGCTTTCACAGCTTAAAAAATAACGGCAAATTTCTTTCATTTCACACAGTTGGCAAATTTGACTCTGACTAGTAACAGCGAGTGCATATTTGACCTCAATTATTAACGGATGGTCAATCTGTTTCGTTCCGTATACTTCAGACAAATTTAATCTTTTATCCTATTTTTAATTTAATGAACCAAATATCTATGAATAAGAAATATATTCACTAAAAATAATCCAATCATTATTTTATAATTCCACTTTTTGTATATCCCTGCCAAACGACCCCTTATTAGTGTGACTGAATACTCCTTTGCTCTGTTATTCCTTCTGTCACCTTCTACCCCTTTTCCTCTCTCTATCTTTACATATTCTCTCTTTTTTATCCCTTTATCAGTAAACCTTTGAAACGGCATCGTTACCTTTTAATTGTTACCTATCAAAATGCACCGTTATTAATTTTTGTTAAGAGAAAAAGATGATGAGATCACCTCAGGTTCGAAACGGCGTCGTTGATACACCTTCGCCGTCGCACTTCCATTCAAGCGTGTCTGTACATAAGCTACGGCGTTTCAACATTTTGGTTATCGTTTTTCGATTCGCTTGTTTTTGCTTCTCACTTGCTTCAGCTCTATTCATGTTCACTAATTCTCGACGTGACGATGATTTGGATCAGTGGCATCACTTCGATGCCTTCAGGTAATAGCAGCCTTTTGATGAAACGGTGAAATTTCATGGGTTTTTTGCTCATTAATTGGCAACAAAAAATTGGAATACTGATCAAGTGACATCGTTTTAGTACTCCGGAGTTCAAATTTGCCGAATTTTTTGCTTTTTTTTTTTTTACTGATAAATTGGACGATTTTAAATCTCCGAGTTCAAATTTGATGGATAAAAATTGGAATACTTATAACAAATGACGTCGTTTTAGTACTTTTACTGAGATTTTAATTCTCCAGAGTTGAAATTTGATGGATGTTTTGCTCATTAGCAAAAAAAAAATGGAATACTGATAAAATGACGTCAATTTAGTACTCTGGAGTTCATTGCTCATTAGTAAAACTTGGAATACTGATAAATTGACGTCATTTTAGTACTCTGGAGTTCAAATTTTGCTGAGTTTTTTGCTCATTAGCAAAAACAATTGGAATACTGAAAAAATGTCGTCGTTTCTATACTCTGGAGTTCAAATTTGCTGGGTTTTTTGTTGCTTTAACTGATAAACACGCGATGATTTCTATACTCGACTTGAGATTTAATGGAAAACACGCTTTTATAATGGAGGATGATTTCTATACTCGACTTGACATTTATGTGATGTTGGATAAACCTTAGTTTTTGTTCTCATGTCATAAAGAAAAAATTAATGGAGTTTTTGCTCATTAGCCAAAAAAAAAAAACGGAATACTGTTAAAATGACGCCGTTTTAGTACGCGGAGTTCAAATTTGCTGATTTTTTTTGTTTTTGTTTTTAGTAAAACTTTTTGTTTTTGCTTTGTAGGTTTGTGGCTGTTGCTGGTGCAATTGTTGCATTATATTCACTCTTCGAAGTAGGAGCATCCGTTTGGGAGATTTCTAGAGGCGCCACTGTTTTCCCTGAAGTTGCACAAGTTTGGTTTGATTTCGGCCACGATCAGGTTCGTAAGTACTTTCTTTGTTCATTTTTATTGTTCAGTATATTAAAAATAGATATTCAGTTTTCCCTGTCCAGTTTAGAAATCAAGTAATAATTTACCATTTCGTAACTATTTATTATTATTGAGGTAGAAACTTCAAGAAATTATTAGTAGTTGCACAACTTTTAGTGAGCAATTGGCCATATATAAAATATTTTTCACTTTATTTGGAATTTTTGAAGTTGGAGTTGAAAATGAAGTTGTATTTAGTTATAGTTTTTGCAAAATTGGTTTTTGAATGTACTGAAAGTGAAAAAAGAGAACAATTTTCATATCCAAATGCTAATTTTCAAATTAAAAAAAATTCGGAAAAAATGAATAATTTTCATGCCCACACGGGTATCTGAGTGATTTCAATTATTTAAATGATAATTATGAGTGATATGATAAAATTATCGGTTCATAATTAGTAGTTATATGTAAAATTGTCACTTTATAATTAGGAGTGATATAATAAAAATGAATAATTCTCATAGCCAAACGGGTACTTAAAATATATTTGATAGATTTTAATTATTTAAAATATTAGTAATAATTTTAAGTAATATCGTATTAGGAGTATTTCACTTCATAATGTTCAGTCTCGTTTTTGCGGAAATTTGTGAAACGCGAAGCTAATTTTGCATTATTTTGTGTGTGTAGGTTTTTGCGTACCTGTTATTGTCAGCGGAATCGGCGGGAACGTCGTTAGCTCGGTCGTTGAAGGAGATAGACACGTGTACGGTTAACAATGCGTTCTGTGTACAATCGGATATCTCAATAGCCCTTGGATTTGCCGGGTTCATGTTCCTCGGCTTTTCCTCACTCTTGTCGGGTTTCCGCGTCGTAAGTTTTATTATCAATGGCTCTCGATTTCATGTGTAATTATTTTGATAGGATACAATTTCTCATAAGGGCCTGTTTGTCCATAGATATAAAAAAAAATTACTTTTTTTGGAATTTTGGAGTTGGAGTTGTGTTGGGCCGTAGTTTTTGAAATTGTAATTTTTGTTGAAATGTAATTCTAAAAAAGTGAAATTTTTTGAAAAACAAGTTTTTTTTCGTTTTTGGAATTCCGGAAGTTGTATTCGGAATTTTTATGACTAAATGCTGAAAAGTGAAAAAAGTGAAAAAAAATTTCGGAATAAAGTGAATAATTCTTATGGCCAAGCCTCCAAGTTTTATTGTCAATGGCTCTCGATTTCATTTGTAAAATTAAAATGTAAAATAAATTAATATTTTAAAATTATGTTTTCCCTTCACATCAATTAGAGAAATGTATACTTATTCTTTTTTTATCACCTCATTAGCAACAAGTACTATCTCATTTAATTATTGTGTCAGGATACCATTTTTAAATTTCTGTACACAGTTGATAATAATTCCTAAAAATTGACTAAAGATGCGTAATCAAAAGTCAAATGGTGGGGGTCTAGTATATATTGCTAATATTCTTCTTTCTTTAAGTTCGTTCATGGCAGAAATGCAATTTAATTCATTTCAATCCTCGAGGTCCGATTTTGGGAATTTGAAGCTTGAACTTTGTAATTGCATTTTTCATCTGTGAACTTGAACATATAGTGTATGTACCAAACCCATTATTGGTCACATATTAAGAGTTCAAAACTGGAATCGAATTTCTACCCAATTTTTGTGCCTTCGCCACTTGCTAACATAAGTTCTAGCTCTTGGTTGGTTTTAGGTAAAAATATAGCAGTCTCGACCTCCCTCTTTCACATGCAAAAATGGGCGTAGAAAAAGCTCGATTTGTCCAGCGGATGACTGGAAAACTGAAGTGTAGATTGATGAAACGAAATTGATTTGCTTGTATTATTTTGCAGAGATTTTTGTTCTTCTACAGCAATTTTTTATCTCAAATAGTAACAAAATGTATACGGACGGGAAAAGCTGGTTTAAAGAGCATCCCGTCTCAAAATATTACAAAACCAATGATGGAAGTATTGATATTCAGATATATAAAGGATTGGAAAAGCTGCTCAAAAGATTATGATTTACCTCTCAAGATAGAAATTAAATCTCCAGGAACAAAAATAAAATCTGAGTGTTACCAATGATTTTGCATATTCCAGCGTTAACGCTCTACGTCCAGACACAAATACCAGCACATTTTCCTCAGAATGTTTGCATTAGATTAAGTACTACCAGGTTCACAAATTGGAAGATATCAAGTAATTAAAGCTCGACTCTATGAGACCAGAAAGGAACTGCTTGGCATCAGTTAGTTGCCTGAGTACTTGGGATCAGCCATTACGTAATGATAAGCAATAACAGATACGAAAATAAAGATGCCAAGAAAGTTAGTAAAGAATCCTAGATCTTGGTCATCCATTATCTGCAATTGAAAAATGAAGAGCCAACAGTTAGAACAAAATGAACATAAAAGTAGGTCTACAACAACTTTGCAATGATCTTGGCTTCCAAAAACTAGATCAGAAATAAAACAAGGGACAGATTCATTCCAAAATCACAAGAACAAAAGATACTAATCGTGTAACGGATACTAATTGAATTAAGAAGTCCATATAAGAAAACTAGTACACTAAACACAAAGGTTCACTTCCTGAAATAACCTTTTATTTTTCACCAGTCACTGCTTTCATGGTAACCAGGTAAAGTGACTAAACTATTCATGAAACAAGAGAACGTTCGATTCTTTTTGGAGCCAGAATATTGGTATAGCACAAAAGTAATAAGAATTTGAACATATGCCATTGCACACTAGACTATTTTTTATTTCTCTTTTGAGGACAAGCTCTCAGGGAAGAATATCCTTCTTATTATTTACCACAAAACATAAGAATATGCAAGGATCCTTCCTTTCTTATTCCTACGATATACTCAACATTCTGATGAGAGCACAAGTTACCAGACTATCACAGAGGATACAAAGCCAAATTATTTATAAGCAACAAGTGAATAATTTACACATCAATGAGAATGATGATAACTTTTGAGTTATCCAATTCCAAACGGACCTATCATCCTCCTCTTTACCGAACAGAAAAGCCTCATTGTCCAAGTTAAGTGCCTACTATATGCATAACATTCACTTAAAATCAAGAGCCACTTCAATAGCTTTAAAATTCTTGATGTCAATGTACCTAATGCATCTAGCACGGTCAGCCTAATGCTTAAAGCAAATTCACAAACACAATATCATGGTGAACAACACACATATCTATACTTACTAAAAATGTTAAAGGTGAAGTTGTTCCTAGTCCTTTAATTGCTCAAGTAACACCCTTGAGACTTTCGTGTACTTTCCCTCGATAAGGTAAAGAAAGACTTTTGCAGCACATGACACAAACAAACTCCTAAACTAATAAAACGAAAAAAGGAAAATTTAACCTTTTATTTCACTCCACAAACATATGTCATGCCGAGGCAATGATTATAGGAACAAAAACCCTCAATCAAGTGAAAACCAACCTGCATTTCCAATAGAAATATCTTGGTGGCATAATTTACCCATATCATTTAGTAAAATGCGCAATCAAAATGAAAATTACAAGCAGTCGCACCAAGTTCATAACTATTTTGCACATATGCAGTGGAAGCAGCTAGTAACAGTCTCTCAAATCAATCACCTCAAGCTTATATCCCAGCAGAAAGAAGTAAAATTTCCAAGATAATTTTACATTAGGAAAAAAAAAACATTTCATTAAGCAGCTTCCAAGACCAAACACAAAACATGAAACCAAGGAAAAAAAAAAAAAAGGTGAAAAAAAGGCATGTAGCGATGGCATTTGGATTCGAACCCACAAGCTTAGATCCGGAGTCTAACGTGATATCCACTCCACTATGCTATCACCTCTTACTATCTTCTCCATTCACTTATACATTTCAGTACTACATTTCCACCACCATTGAAAACGAATAACAGAAGAGAAATTGGATTAAAACCTCATTCATGTAAGAAGCAAACAAATCAAAATGAATAGGAAAGCCGACACACAAAAGAACAGACGACAAAAGCAAGGTTTCTGCAAGAATCTAACTATGTCCATGTAAATTCAAATCATTATGCAATTTCCAAACCCAAAGACAAAACATGTAAGTCCACTTAAGAAAACAAAACAGGTGCGAAGAAAAGGCACATAGTGATCACAGTGGGATTCGAACCCACGACCTTTAGATTAGGAATCTAACGCGATATCCACTATGCTATGTGACCACTTCTTACCATCATCTCCATTCCCTTATATATTCAATATGAATTCCCACCAACATCAAAAGGGACAAAAGAACAGAAATTGGTAACGCTTCACCGATCAAAACCCCATTCATGTAAGAACCAAACAAATTCAAAATGATTGATCACGATACACAAAATCAAAAGAACAGACAACAAAAGCAAGGTTTCTGCAAAAGTTTAACTAAGTCCATGTAAATTCAAAATATGAAACAACAACAACATACGCAATGTAATCCCACAGGTGAGATCTAGGGAGGGTAAGATGTACGAGAACCATACACCCGTGTGGAGAGAAAGAAATTTATTTAGATAGGCCTGCAGAAGCTCGATTCAAAATATGAAACCAAGAAAAATAAAACAGGTGCTAAAAAAGGCATGTTAGTGATCACAGTGGGATTCGAACCCACGACCTTTAGATTCGGAATCTAACGCGATATCCACTATGCTATGTGATCACTTTGTTACTATCTTCTCCATTTCTTCATATATATATGACTAAATAATTTTTACACTAACATTGGAAGGGACAAAAGAACATCAGAAATGGGTACCACTTTCACCGATCAAAACCCCATTCATGCACGAAGCAAACAAAAAATCAAAATGAATGGCAAAACGACACACAGAAGAACAGACAAAAAAAACCCAATCTTTTTTCAAGAATCTGAGATACATGTAAATTCAGATCTATATATATATTCACATGAATATACACAACTATCAAACATCAAACATAGATATATGTGTGTATAAATTTAACAGATCGAGATTTGTACCTTTGTTTGAATAAGACGTCGAATGAGATTGAATTTGCTGGAAATTTTAGTAACCTTCTGATCGGTCCCCTGCTCTGTCAAAACTGATTTATGGGACATAGAAAATATATATATATAATATAAGGGCTTGTTTGGTATGAGTGATGAAGGGATAAATAATTTTGAAATTAAATTTGAGATGAGTTTATTTCATGTTTGATTGGAATAAAATTGCAGTATAACTGATTTGGAATTAGCTATCCCTAGATTTTACTGTTATTTTATCTCTATGGGGTGGTGGGATAACAAATTTCGGGACAAGTAATCTTAGGATAAATACTCTGAGATAACTTGTTTGCCAACCAAACAACCCCTAAGTGTTCACTTATTAGGCTTTAGCACATGCTAAATAAAATACTATTTCTATCAACTTGATATATTGAGATTTGAAAAAAAAGGCTAAATAAACACTTATTAAAAGGAGTATTTGTTTTAAACAGCTAAATCAAATCTAATTGAAGGCTTAAGTTAAATACGAAATACAAAACTGAAAGCGACGGCGGCCTAAAAGAACCAAAAAAAGGATGCAAGTGTGGCTGCTGGGATTCGAGCCCAGGTCTCCACGGCCACAACGTGGAATTCTCACCACTAAACTACAGCCACTTGATGCTATGAAATAAACAAACTATAATCCTACAGTAAACGAAAATGAGATAAAAGGCATAGACTTTTTATATATAATAATCTTTAAAATAATCATCTGACATTCAAAATTCTTTAACCTTTAATATTTCGAATTCACCCTACAAAATATAGTAGGGTGGTTTAAGCGTTTTCTATATATAAAAAAAAATTATTTGAGAACTCATATTCAAAAGTTTTTATTACTTTTGAATATCTTAACCTAATGTGAGAAATACGAAGTCGGTCAAAAGAAAGTTGTTGCACACTTTGAAGAATGATTTGCGTATTCGAATTAGAAATAGTGTTTCTTTATTTGCATATGTTAGTTTCTTGCAGATTAGAAGTATGGTCCTATTAGGCTAACTGGAAAGTTGTTACTTTTGAATTAGTGTATACACTCTGAGAGGGGCTGACTAAGTGTTTTCTCCCCTGATTTTGTAATTCTCAGTCGGGTAATTAATAAAGCTCTTTAATTCCAAAAAAAGTAAAAAAGTTTTTACTACTATTACAGATGAAGGAATCTTTGTAAAATGACAAAACATTTTCAACCAGGCTTAAGCAAACACAATTATTAGTGATAATATCCCTTAAAAACAACATAATTGTGTTTGTATGTGAATGAGATGTGTGATGTGCCGCAGTAGAGGGGATCTGCACCAACGTCAAATAACTAGGAAGACGCGTCAACATATATGGACCTAGTGCTCAATTTTAAATACACATAAATAAATTGTTTAGTTCCCCAATTAATTGTGGATAGGGACTTGATTTTCTTTATATGAGTTTGGCAACTCACATTGCATGAACGAATTGATGGGATTGAGTTAAATTTAATATCCAATTTTCTTAACACAAATTTAAAATTTTCTCAAAATAAAGAAAAATATACTCTTTCCGTCCACTTTTATTTGGTATGTATATTAAAAATAGATATTCATTTTCACTTGTCTAATTTGAAAAATTAATAAATAATTTCTCATTTCATACATATTTTACCCTTATCATTGATTATTAATTTGAAGAATTCAAGAAATTCTTACTTGCTGCACAACTTTCAGAATATATTTTATGATCTCAATCATTAAATTATTTAACAATAATTAAGGGTGAAGTAGAAATAGATGGAGGGAGTAGTTTATGTTAAACATCTTTAGGACAGCTTGTCTTGGGTAAAGACAAAAAAGTACTACGTAAACTATGTTGTTTCTTTGTGATTGGAAAGATAACGTGAAAGTTCAGTTCAGTTTAGTTTACGCTTCTGACATGTAACCAACGTGGCAAGATAAATCATAAACTAAATATAGTAATCACAACATTTATTATTATTATTATTTTCCAACCAGAAAACTTACAGATTTTTATTACCAGCAATTATTTACAGCTCCTCCACCATCTACCCAATTTTTTGTGGGTTTATATACCTCTGAATTTTACATTAGCATCATCATTTTCCTCATATTCACCAGGTAATGTATAATTATTATATTTTGTTGGCCAATTTTCTTTTTGATTGTGTTGATTAAATTAGATGCAGATCTGTTGTGGGGTCTTTTTAGAGTTGCTAAAAAGCTTTGAATTTTAACTTTTATGTTCAAAGGTCACTTTTTTATTTCTCCCATCATTGTCTGGCTAGTATGTTTGGTGTGATTTAGGATCTTGATTTACGTGTTTTTCACGTTAATTGCTCTGAATCTATATTGTTTTCATCTATAAATTCATGCATTGAGCCCTGGACTTGTTATTCTTTCTGTTTCCATTAGCTTTTAAAGAAGATCAGGTGATCAGAAATTGTGTTTTTTTTGCTGATATGTAATCAAGTTGTTAGCTTTTTTATCTTCTGTTGATGAAATTTGATTAGTGTGTGTTCATTCCTTGAAAATTTGCTCCTTTTAATTTCTTCTGTTGTTGAAAATTGAAATTTGATTTGTCTTTGTTGTTAATTCTCTTTTTTTTTTGTTTTTTTTTTTTTTTGGGGGGGGTGGGGGGTGGGGGTGGGGTTTGAAAAATACATATTCTTGCTATTATAAATTGTGATTGATTTATAAAGAGGATCCACCTCCTTTGGTGAAGGGTGTGGTGGAATGTTAAAGGTTTATCCTTTTTAACGAGAGATCACGGGTTTTGAGCCTTGAAATGGAGTCGTCTTAGGTAGGGAACCTTAATAACCCTTCTCGGGTTTTTAATGGCACTAATCCGGATTACTCGGACTAGGGGATCTTGAAGAGGGATAAAAAAAGAATAAAGAGGATTCATATAACTGACACCGATTAATTTGTGAAGCGATGCATTGGCGGAGCTAGGGGATGGAAGGGGTTCATCCAAAACCCCCTTTGCCGTAAAATTACAATGTGTAATAAAGTTAACCTTTTTTATGTATACATGTTAGATGTATCAGTGCAAAATAAATGTATACATGCTTTGATTTTTCACTTTTATATTCAAACATCACCTTTTTCATTTCTTCCATCATTGTCTAGCTGGTATGTTTGGTGTGATTAGGGATCTTGATTTACGTGCTTTTCACGTTATTTATATGATTTTCGTTCTATAAATTCATGCATTGAGCCTTGGACTTGTTATTCTTTCTGTTTACATTAGCATTTAGAGGTGATCAGATGATCGAAAATTGTTTTTTTTTTTTTTTTTTTTTTTTTTGGCTGAATACGGAATCAAGTTGTTTGCTTTGTATCTTCTGTTGATGAAATTTGATTTGGGTGTGTTAATTCTCTGGAAAGACAAAGCCTTTTTATCCGCAGTTGTTGATATTTGATTTGGGGTTGTTAATTTTCTGGGATAAAAGACCTCTTGCCTTTGTAGATATTGTGTTGATTTAGGTAGGGCATTATGGCTATTAGCATAAAGAGGATTCATATAGCCGATCCCAATTAATTTTGAAGTGAGGTTTAGCTGATTGATTGATGCATATGTATATGTCGGCTTTTGGGGAAAATGGTGGCTTTTATCTGTTTAATTTATTTCCTATTTTTTTTCTTTATGCATCTGTGTTACTCTGTAAGTAATGGTTATGTAGTAATCATGGTTTCTCTTTCGTAAAATTGGAACATTTTGCAGAGTGTTTATATGGTTTTGAACTTTTGAGATCTTGGGTGCAGAAATCGAAGTGATCTAGAAATGGCTTCCAATGGAGACAACAATGCATCTGCAAAACCACCACCAGAACCATCGCCATTACGAAAAGCAAAATTTTTCCAGGTATAGTAGACATGGCTCCTCATGTAGTATCTCGATGTTGAATCTTTTTTTTTTTTTTTTTTTTTTGGTCATTTTTATCTTGATATATCTTGTGTTTTTATTGTTTGTATCTTCCAAATTTCTAATCACAGGCCAACATGAGAATTTTGGTGACTGGTGGTGCTGGATTCATCGGCTCTCACCTCGTTGACAGACTAATGCAAAATGAAAAGAATGAGGTTTGTACTTTACCACTGGCTTCACATCATATGTTTGCAACCGCTGAATCAGATAAAAGTAGAAATACAATCGCATTTACCTAAACTTGTTGCATCATGCTTAGGTGATTGTTGTGGATAACTACTTCACTGGATCAAAGGATAACCTAAAGCAATGGTTTGGCCATCCAAGATTTGAGTTAATTCGTCACGGTAAAGCACACTTGTTGGTTCTACTTTCTGCACATGTTGAAATTTTGATGTATTACAATTGTCTTGCGAGTATCTCTGAGCAGTTTCTACGATTACTAGCTCCATTCGCTAATTATTTTCTGAGTTTTTCTATGTTTCCTCCTAAAGAGTTTTCTTTAATCATCTGTCTTTATATTCATGTGATATGCAGACGTGACGGAGCCATTATTGATTGAAGTTGACCAAATTTATCATCTTGCTTGCCCTGCTTCCCCAATCTTTTACAAATACAATCCTGTTAAGGTCAGTTATGAAGATCCCTGTATTGCAAAGTTTTCATCAATATTATCACTATGTTCCTTTGGATCTACATAACCTAAAAGATGAAGCCTGGGGTTTTTCTGTTGATTTTTGACTTGCTCTATGGTATTTGCAGACGATTAAGACGAATGTCATTGGCACATTGAATATGTTGGGACTTGCCAAGAGAGTTGGTGCAAGGTATGAATCTGCTTCTATCGTCAATTATTCTTGTGATAATAGATCTTCATCTAACTATCATTATTCAAGCAGGATTTTACTGACATCAACTTCCGAGGTTTACGGAGACCCACTTATTCACCCTCAAGATGAAAGCTATTGGGGAAACGTCAACCCAATTGGTATGCATATTCTGCTTTTTGAAATTGCACTATCTGATTATTTGACATTAAACAAATCGTTGATCATTTGCCCAAGAATGCATCTAATGATAGACTTGTTTATTTCGTTAAAAACTTTTCTGTTGGACTCACTCTAGCATAAGTTTGCTTATAATAATGTTGCTTGTGAATTTCAGGAGTTAGGAGTTGTTACGATGAGGGAAAAAGAGTGGCTGAGACTTTGATGTTTGATTATCACAGGCAGCATGGAATTGGTATATAGCACTTCCTCCATATATATGTTTGAGAATGGTTTTCTTTCAAATCTATTGGATTTCATTTCGTAAAGTTCTACATTCTGAAGCATTGTTTTACATCTTTGAAATGATGGCCTGTATCAGAAATACGAATTGCTAGAATCTTCAACACTTACGGTCCGCGAATGAATATAGATGATGGTCGTGTCGTCAGCAATTTCATTGCCCAGGCAATTCGGTAATATTCTGAACCTCGCCATAACTCTTACCGTTCCATAGTTAATCACATTATGAGAATTAACAATGGCCAACCCTATCTCTTGTGCAATTCTGTAGTGATGAAGCCTTGACTGTTCAGCTTCCTGGAACACAAACCCGCAGCTTTTGTTATGTTTCCGACATGGTATAATGCAGTCTATGAGCCACGTGATTTGAAGTTCATATAATTTCTTTATCTTTTTTCTTACCTTCCTTTCCAAATGATGAAGGTTGATGGTCTTATTCGGCTGATGGAGGGAGATAATACTGGACCAATTAACATCGGGAATCCAGGTTAGCTTCTGTTTATTTGGTGCATATCTGATCATAACCCCTTCTTTTCCAATTTTATCACTTAATTAAAACAACTCATCTTCTTGCAATCAGGTGAATTCACAATGCTTGAACTTGCTGAGAACGTGAAGGAGGTAATCTGCTGAACCTGCACTCGTCTATGTATTTGCATAACACATTTACATTTGTTGCCACAAACTATTGTTAGGGGCAGATCTAGCCCTTCGGTAACTGGTTCATCATAATCCATTATCTTTCAATAAATACGCAGTATATATGAACTCATAAATTTAAATATACAAGAAGTCCACTTCTAAGAACCTTATAAGGTCGAACGTATCAAGTTAAAATCTTGGATATGCCTCTAACTATTGTTGTTGTTGTTTTGCAGCTTATCAATCCAGAAGTGCAAATTATCACAGTGGAAAATACACCGGACGATCCTCGCCAGAGAAAGCCGGACATCACAAAGGCAAAAGAACTACTTGGATGGGAACCAACGATCAAACTACGGGATGGTATTCCCCTTATGGAGGACGATTTCCGTGGCAGGCTTGGTATCTCCAGAAAGAATTGAAGCTATTACTGGTCTTATCGACACAATTGTTAAAAGAGATGCTTTTATGTTTTCATTATATGATAAGGATGTTTACCTGGTCTGAGTTGTCTCTCGCTGTCTTATCGCATGGCCAGTATGTCTTAGTGCTATATACCTGCATGTATGCCAGTTTTAAATCATGAGTATCGAATATCTTCTTGCCTCTTTGAATTTTCATTAAGTTTTTATGCATCTCTTTTTTTATTTATCGGTCGATACATAATAATTTTGGACAACTTCTGATACTAGAGAAACTAATATAATTCTGGATGTAGACGGGCTTAATTAGAGTGACATGGCAACTTAGGACGACAATATATGAAACACAGGTGAAGCAACTATGGCACTAGGCACTATAGCTAGTTTAGCGAACCAATTAATTTTTGTATTGGACTGCATATAGCGATACATAGTGGATGGAAAAGAGCAAGATGACTTTTAAGGTGCCTCGACTAATTCAGTGATTTTGTGAGCTAAAAGAATCAAAGCCCGTCTAGCTCAGTTGGTAGAGCGCAAGGCTCTTAACCTTGTGGTCGTGGGTTCGAGCCCCACGGTGGGCGTCTTTTTATCCTATATTTTCTTTTTTGTCATTATGGACAAGGATATTTCTAAATGGGGCTTTTGTCCAATTCAGGCCCGTCTTTCGGTTGGTAAAGCGCAAGGCTCTTAACTTGTGGTCGTGGGTTCGAGCCCGCGGTGGGCGTCTTTTTATCCTATATTTTCTTTTTTGTCATTATGGACAAGGATATTTCTAAATGGGGCTTTTGTCCAATTCAGGCCCGTCTAGCTCAGTTGGTAAAGCGCAAGGCTCTTAACCTTGTGGTCGTGGGTTCGAGCCCCACGGTGGGCGTCTTTTTATCCTATATTTTCTTTTTTGTAGAGCGCAAGGCTCTTAACCTTGTGGTCGTGGGTTCGAGCCCCACGGTGGGCGTCTTTTTATCCTATATTTTCTTTTTTGTCATTATGGACAAGGATATTTCTAAATGGGGCTTTTGTCCAATTCGAGCCCGTCTAGCTCGGTTGGTGAGCGCGAGGCTCTTAACCTTGTGGTCGTGGGTTCGAGCCCACGGTGGGCGTCTTTTTATCCTATATTTTCTTTTTTTGTCATTATGGACAAGGATATTTCTAAATGGGGCTTTTTGTCCAATTCGGGCCGTCTAGGCTCGGTTGGTAGAGCGCAAGGCTCTTAACCTTGTGGTCGTGGGTTCGAGCCCCACGGTGGGCGTCTTTTTATTCTATATTTTCTTGGGAAAATTTCATAAATGACTACATTTTAAGGGTTAAAAATCTGGCATAGCAACATTTTGCTTATTTACGGCTTGTAGCTACTTTTTTGTTTGCTGTATTCATTTTTTTTTGCTGTATTCAATTTTTATTTTCCTTTGTATTCATGACTAAAATAATTTTTTCTCACCGTATTCATGAAATAATTATCTGTATTCATAAATTGGCTTATTTTATTCATGAATACAACAAGTAAAAAACTGAATACATACACACCAATAATTACACAAAAACATCGTATTTTTCGATATGTATACAACAGATACAGGCGAAAAAAACTGAATACAATATAGATACACCAAAAAATTAATAAATACAAGTGAAAAACATTGTATACACGGTAAATATCGACAAATATGCGAAAAATTAATGAATACAATGAATTGTATGCTAAAAAAATTAATGAATACAGAAAAAGAAACTTGATTTTCGGATCCGGTCTAGAATTTGACCGAAAAGCCACCGTCGGCCAAACTCCGACAAATTACACTTGTCGACGATGAAGATCAACATGTATATGGAGTGCCCCCTAACTTTTTTGCGATAATAATCCGATTTTCAACGACGATGTACACTTTTCGACGACGATGAACACTTTTCAATATTTCTCAACGACTTTTCCGGATCAAATCGATTCAATATTTCTTCGAAATTTAAAGCAACAACCCTTATGGCGGCGTCAATGTTCGGTTGGGAAATTTTGTTTGATTTTGTATGTGGAGTGCCCGTTTGTTGCTTTCTACGAAAACATTCATTACAAAGTACGATAATAAGGGTGCGTTTTTATGAATTATCCCAACTACGGCAAGAGTAATAACTTCCTCAATTTGAATTTATGTGTCTTTGATGTTATTTGAAGAGCTCCCGACAAGATCCTTGTAAAAGTTCGCCGGAGAAGGACGAGAGGCCAATCGGTGAAGATCCGATGTATATCACGGTCGATCCATTAGACAAGATCGGTCCGGATAAATTAATTTATCGTAAAAGTTTGCGGAAAAAGGTCGCCGGCGACGAGCATGGGTGGGGGGAGAGGGGGAGAGAGAGGGGAGGATTTGGTTGGAAGTGAATAATGTGATGATGGGGTATTTTATTTTATATATATATATATAGCTATAAGTTGTATTTATCATATAATTATTAGCTATGGAATGTATTTATTTTTTAAACTATAGCTACTAAATATAAATATGTACTAATGTTAGTTATGCTATGTAGTTATCCCTATTTTCTTTTTTGTCATTATGGCCAATAGATATTTCTAAATGGGGCTTTTGTCCAATTCAGGCCCATCAGTATCTTGTCAAAGGTTTAGCTGCACAGTCGCAACCTACTTAGCTTCTTTGTTCTACTTCAGTAAACAAACCATCGGGGCAACTGGGTTTTGATCATCCGTCCTGGTGCAAACAAAACCTTTAGTTCAGTTAAATGAAATAAAAAAGCTCTAAAAATGTCAAAGGCTATAATTGTAAGCTAAATGTTGCACAATTATATAATTGTAAGCTAAATGTTGCACAATTATAAATCAATCACAAGTTCTACACTGTATATTTAACTTTTAACATTATGAACCAACACACGATGAAAGATAATTTGTAGTCTTTAGATTTTTAGGAGGGGAAAACGTAATCTTTGTTTGATAATCGGGAGAATAGAGCGTCCACCCTAGTTACTCCAATTTATTCTTCGATTGGTTCGGTGCCTAATCGATTGGTCGGCTAATAAGATTGTTTGTAGAAATCCAGCAAATTACATTTATTTTGAAAAGTGTTTATTTTTAGAAGTACTTTTGGCGAAAAGCAATTTGTGTTTGGCTAATTAATTTTAAAAGCACTTTTGAGCAATAATTAGTGTTTGACCAAGCTTTTAAAAAGTGTTTTTAAGTGTATTTTTCTCAAAAGTACTTTCGGGCAAAGGCTATTTTAAACTTGAAAAGTGTCTCTATTTATACTCCTAACAAAATCTTATTTTCTCCCAAAAGTTTGACCAAACAACTCACTTTTTTTTTAAATAAGCACTTATTGAAAAGAAAAAAAAAAGTACTTTTCGGAAAAATAAGGTTGGCCAAACAGGCTATAAGTTGCAATTGAGATTGCCGAAAGGTATATCTTGGTAAGAAATGGGTAGCTAGGCTAAAAGATGCAAAATAGATGCCATAATGGACAGCCAACTTAATTTTCTCTAATTTATACACTATAAACGTTGCATTATTAAGAGAAAAGACATCATTTCCCCCTGGAACTTGGCGAAGAAACTCACTTTAGCAACTAAACAGCTGTAATTATTTACCCCTAAACAACAGCGATAATTATTTACCCCGAATTCAACGGATGGAATTGAGTGTATTACGCTCGCGCCACGTCGTTGCCACGTCATTGCTGGGTCGTTCCGCGTCAAAAATTACCAACTTTCATTTTTATTTTTCTTTTATTATTTTTTTCTCTTTATTCTACTTTCTCCTCATTCTCACCAACACGCCGCCCGAAGTAACCACCGCGCGCCCCGCTTCTTCCGCGCCCTCCACCCCCCCGTATTTGCAATTGTGATTTCTTCGTTATTGAAATTTACACCATACCATACTTATCGAAGTCCTTGTATTTATCAACAACAAATTGTCTCAAACGTTAAATTGATTAGGTTGAAATCATATACATGCCCATTTCATTAGGATATTAGGCAAGTACATTAATCGTTTTCTTTAGCAATGCCATAAATTTTGAAAGATACTTAATACAACTATCCTTGTGGTGAAAGCTACGTTTCATTTTAGACTTCCATTACATTTGTTCTTTAGGAAGTATAGGGAGTGAGTAGATTTTTCTCCTCCACCAATGAGCTAATCTAATAAATAATTAACTTTCGGTAGAAGGAGCCCAAACAATAAGCATTCAAGGATATACGGCTAACTCCTGCATTTTCATATTTTCTTTTGTTATTTCCTCTATCGATTGATGCTTTCCTTTCCAAAATACTCAACTTTCACTCTTGAACATGAAAATCACCACACGTATCAATGTATTAAGTTTTCCTAATACTAATAACATACAAACTTGCAATATAAGAAACGATATGAGAGCATTGCATAACTAAACATAGTCTAAAAAATTTTTGACTTTTAGTTAAACACAACTAAAAGTCACGACCCGCATAATAAACATAACTAAAAAGTGGCCCTCACACTTTTAGTTAAACTAATAAAATCAGTTGATCCGGCATAACTAAATATAACTAAGTCGCCCTGGATATTCAGCACTTGCATTTCTAAGAAAGTATGCCTCGAGATCAGCTTGCATTTTAATCTTCACTCGAGATAATGTTCCAACTCACATGCTTAATCTCAGCTTTTACAAATTAACAACAATTAACATAAGTATGAATTGACTTGAGACAATGCAACCCATAATTCCAAATCCGCGTTTGAATAACAATAACAATTGTCATTGTTATTGTTAACACAAATACGATATTAAAGTGCCCCGTCCTATTGTTTTAAAGGTGGTGCATTCAATTGATAACAATAATATTTTTTTGGAAGACAAGAATTGTAATTTGATTGAAGATTGTTCCTTGAATATGTAATAAGAAATTAAAGTAACTAGAGCTTAATAACAAAACCCGAACAATAGAGAGAAACCAACACAAGACAATAGCAAATGTCAATTTTATGCAAATGTCAACTTTATGCATTTGAATGAATTTCACGGTGGGCTGAATTTTGGTTTGTTAACTCAACAAATTTAATCTCTTTATTTGTGTCAAATCAAACCCATAAATTAAATCTATATACAAAGAAACAAAGCGCGAAGAAAAAATATAATTTAGTAGAAAGAAAAAGAAGGAAAAGAATAAGAAAGAAAAGGAAAAAGTTAATTTAAAATAGAAAATAAAATATTAAGAAAATATTAATATATCATCCAATTAGAAGATGACATAAATACGGTTGGGATCACTTTTAGTGTTTATTTTTTCCTCCCACGCGCTTTTAAGATTGAGTACACTTTCTTGCCACGTCACCGTTAAGGGGGTAAATAATTATAATTAAGTTGTTTAGGGGGGTAAATAATTACCGGTTAAGTTTAGTTGCTAAAGTGAGTTTTGCTGCCAAGTTTCAGGGGGAAATGATGTCTTTTCTCCATTATTAATCTTTATATTATTAATCGATGTAGTATACCCCCTAAAAATTATATGTGCTCAAAAGACTATACCCTCCTTTGTCATTTTATGTAACGCTACGGGTTATGTGACTGAAACTAAAAGTGTTAGAAAACATCTGAGTATTGAAACTAATACTATAAAGAGAAAAGACATCATTTCCTAAAGTTGGCACGAAAACTCACTTTAGCAACTAAACTTAACTTCTAATTATATACCCCCTAAAGAATATAGGTTTCAATTATTTTTCACCCGAAAAATAATACCACTCTCAAATGCGTGTAGGTGTATTACACTTTCGCGCCACGTCATTCCACATAATTGCCACGACTCATTGTCATGTCAAAAATTACCAACCTTCATTTTTTTGTTTTTCTTTTATTATTTTTCTCTTTCTTCTTCTTTCTCCCTTTTCTCTTTCTTCTTCTTTCTCCTCATCCTCCCCACACTTGTAGCAACCGCCACCACTGCCGCCGCCGCCACGACCTCCACCACCACCATAACCACCGCCTCCTTAAATCAACCCAACTGAAAAATCCCATCTTTGTCATCTTCATCTTCCTCCTTATCCTTGTCATTCAAACCTCCATTATCATCAACAAAAAATCCCATCTTCAATTTTTTTGTTGATACCAATCGCAATTTCAGTCAAAAATTAGCAAAATATCAACACTGCCTCTTTAAAAAGATGGAATCAAAATTTGAACGGAGGTGCGGAAGGTTTGTGGGTTGTCCAGAACAAGATGAAGCAAACCAATATTTGTGGGTTTTCTTATTTTGGTGATTTGAATGAGAAGTAGAAGCAAAATTGGAAGAAGATGGTCTGTTGGAAATTATTGTTGCTTCGGTGGTGGAGAAGGTTGGCCGCGGCGATGGTGGTGGTTATGGAGGTGGGGTGAGTATGGTAGTGGTCGAGATTAAAATGGGTATAGTGGTGGTGGTGGCGGCGGCGGGGGGGGGTTCGGTTGGGTTTATTTAAGTGGGGTGGGGGAAGAGGAGGGGGGTGGGGGGTTTCAGTTAGGTTGATTTAAGTGGGTGGGGGAAGAGGAGTGGGTGGAGGGGGGTGCATTTTTATTTTTATTTTATTTTAAATTTTATATTATTTTTATTTTATTTTTTAATTGTATAATAATTTATATCAACGGGTCCACCTTTTTGTGTTCTTTACTCTCTTAATTTTTTTTTTTTTTGTCACGTCAGCATTTGGGATTGTATTTAATTAAGAAGAAAGTTGTTTATGGGGTTATTTAAACGCTCATAAAGTTTAGTTGCTAAAGTGAGTTTTAGTCAAGTTTAGAAGTGAAATAATTGTTTACCTCGAAAATGGGTAATAAGTTAAATTTGTAAATGAGGCAAAGGATATGTGGTATTTTAATCTACACTTTAAGGAATCAAAGAAAGTCAAATCTATTCGGTTTGTTAAGGGCTTGGGCAAATAGTGAACTGATATGCTGAAGGCTAGGACGTTTATATCTGTGTATAAGAGACAAGTTTTATATATCTATATATGTTAGATGCAATGTTGAATAAGGAGATTTAATGAACAGTTCCCGTTATAACCGGACCAAAAATCTGAAGAACACTAAGCAAGAGAAATTTTATAATATATTTGAAGTACAAAGTTTGTGGATCGAAAAGCCAACCCCTAAAAGTGAGGGAATGACCCTATTTATAGTTTTTCTCATGGGCCTTCTATACATCACGGGCCCTTTTAGATAAAGAAAACCTAATATGGATAAGATTAGGTCGTACGGTCCGACACCCGTACGACTCTCGAACGGGCGGCGATTCCCACACGTGGCGGGCGAATAACCGATTATTCGGACCAACGGCCACGATCGAATGGTCACGAAAAACCGGCCAACGCCACGACTGATCTCGCTATATTCGAACCGGGCAAACGGCTACAACCAACTCGGCCATATAAGGATCGGACAGGACCTAACCACGCTAAGGAATTGTCTCCGGACACAACGAATTCATGCAAAGCTTCTTCGGATCAGACACTACCGTTCGTTCTCTTCCTTTTACCAATCCCAAGTTTCACCGGACAAACTTTATCCGGTTTTTACCGTATACAATAATGTCTTTTACCTTCTATAAATAAAGAGTTATGCGTCTAAATACAAATATTGAGATTTAGGTATAATAATAGTCAAGAACATAATTCTGGGTTTTTGGCAGCCCCACAACTCTAAACTTTTATTTTGAAGAGCTACAAGTAGGGGTGTATATGGATCGGGTTGGTTCGGATTTTTTAAACACCAAACCAAACCAATTGCGTCGAGTTTTAAAATTTAAACACCAAACCAAACCAATAAAATTCGAGTTTTTCAACCTCGGGTTTTCTCGGATTGTTCGGGTTGTTCAGTTTTCTCGGATTTTTCGGGTTTTTTTTCGGAATAGTCTTGATACAAAACATATAACTTTTACTTTAAATATGTCTTTTGTCCTAGTAAGATACAATTATATAATTAAGGTGTTTCTTAAGAAAATAACACAAAATGTGAGAAGAGTGATGACATTGTATTAAAATATTCAACAAAAGCTAATATAATCGGTTAACATAAATATTGCTAATTAACAAGCCATAAAAGAAAATGAGCATAATCTAAAAATACTAAGTCATGCTAAAATAAGTATTAATTATATGACAAAGAAAAAAAACTTAAGTTGTGTATTTTTACTCTCTAAATCAATTATGCAAAACTAAAGAATAGATATCCAACATTATTGTTATTTCTAGTGGTAAATTGAATTTCTTTTGTTAGGATTAGTGTTGAGTTAATTTGGTTTGGACTTTATTTGAGTTACTAACATCCATAGGATATAAAATTTATTGATATTCAAAATTCTAAGTTCAAGCTTGAATAATATGATAATAGATAAAAAATTTAAGAAATATTTATAAATTACTTTACAAATAAATATTTTTATGTATAAAATATTTTAAAAATTGAATACATGTAATGTCGGGTTGGTTTGGTTCGGTTTGACTTTTTTAGTTAAAACCAAACCAAAACCAGCTATTGGTTTTTTTTTCCCAACACCAAACCAAGTCAAACCAAACCACTAGTCAGATTTTTTTCTCGGTTTATCGATTTGGTGCGGTTTGTCGATTTACTTTGTACACCCCTAGCAACAAGGATCTTTGCATCGGGTGACAAACAAAAGATGCCCAAATTACCATGGAAAAGATTCAACATTTAACACCCCTAACTTTTCTCAGATAACTAATACAAAATCCAATTCAATATTTCTCAAATCAGCTAAAAAGAAATCCATTTCAATATTTCTCAAATCAGCTAAAATGAAATCCATTGCAATATTTCTTAAATCAGCTAAAATGAAACACAATACAATATCGGTTGACACTCAAGTTTTTTAGTCTTCGTCACTCTGTTTTTGTTTATCAGCCATTGTGTCTCTAAAAAAGATACAGATTCAAGAACGGAATCAAATGCATTAATAACACAAACAATCGTTCAAAAATTATTCCTGAAAATGCTTTGTTCACTTCACGCCTTGAATGTTGTCAGGCAGCACCTTATAAAGTCGTTTTAATAATCACATACAATTCTTATCATAGATACAGAAAAATATCAACCTTCAATCCATTAGAACGCATAAACAAGTCCATAAATTAATTTGTCATAATTTTTCCTCAAAATTTTCAAAGATCTACGAAAAATGAAACAATTCTGCAAAATATAGTCATACATGATAAAATCAAACTGAAACAAAAAATTCATTGTTTAAGGAAATGGTCCAACTACATTAACACAAGCGAATGATTCAAAAACTACAAAAATTATTCACTGAAAATGCTGAATTCTTTTCTAGACCACTAATTAGACAATTTCTCAACAATTATACCGAAAAGCAAATACTTTCGACCCATAGAAATACATAAATACAAGTGCATAAATTACTTGAATCACTAAAAATTCCACAATATGAAACCATTCTTCACATTCATAGCCATAAATAACCAAATTAGAAACTGCAATAAGATATTTCATAGATTCAGAAACATAGTGAACATAATTTTCATAAGTAAGATACACAAAAATAGTTCTCTGAAACTGCTTTGTACATTTTTTGGCCACTAATTAGACAATTTCTCATCAATTATACTCCCTCCCTGCACTTTTACCTATAAACTATATTAAAAATAGATCATTCACTTTTACTTGTCCAATTAAAAATAACTTACCCTTATTATTAGATCCTAGAATTATTTCCCTATATTTACTAATTAGTTCTTAAAAATTGCATCAAGTCAAATACAGACAAAAACATGCACATAAACAAAAAATGCATAAATTACTTGAATCATAAATGCAATTCCACAAAATGAACCATTCTTCACATTCATATTCATAAATGACCAAATCCAATACAGAAATAAGATATTTCATAGATCCAGCAATATTACATTAACATATCATAAGATGTAATACTAAAAAAAAAAATTAACCACCAAATCCATAAAGAGTTCTTCCTTGTCTTTTCAAAGCATAAACAACATCCATAGCTGTAACAGTCTTTCTCCTAGCATGTTCAGTGTAAGTCACAGCATCACGAATCACATTCTCCAAGAAGATCTTAAGAACCCCACGTGTCTCTTCATAAATCAATCCAGAAATACGCTTCACACCACCTCTACGAGCCAAACGCCTAATAGCAGGCTTAGTAATTCCCTGAATGTTGTCACGAAGCACCTTACGATGTCGTTTTGCTCCTCCCTTTCCTAATCCCTTGCCACCCTTACCACGACCCGACATTTTTCAAAAACTTGAAAGAGATAAATAAACGGAAAATCGGGTTGAGTTGAATTGATAATGGGAATTGAAGTGTGTTAGGGTTTATATAAAGGGGGAAATATTTTGGAGGGGTTTTGAATTTTAGAGCGGAAGATATTGGCGGTTGATTGAACTTTTGGTGAATTTTGAAATGGACGGCTAGAGATTGAGATTCGTGTGTTTGTTTGTGGCTTATTGTGGACCGTTGATTAAGTGGAATTCAACGGATGGTAATTGTTTTGTTCTCACATGGATCGATGAAGTGGACTGTGAAAAATAATATTACCGAAGGCTACTATACAAAATTTAAATTGTGTTTGACTAATTTGGTCATTCGCTTATGTCATCATTTGTCATCCCTTCACAAGCCACAATGCCGTTTAGGTGCTACGTGGCCTGAAATTGGCAGAATTTCTTCTTTGCGCTCTACCTTTCCTGTCCAGCTGTTACATTCTCATTTCACTAACCAGGTTTTATTTTACTTTTTTTCTTTTTGATAATCACAAACAAGGTTTCAGAGTGGATCCATTAAGTACGTGTTCTCACCTTTTGGTTCTTTGTTTCTTTTCTTCTACTTTAAATCACCAATTACTCCATATTACCGAAAAGAAAGTTTACTTTCCTAAACTAACATTTATATAACTGAACTGATATATCTTTGGAAGCAATTGGATGTTTGTTTGGTTATTATTATTTATGTTTTGATAATTCTTTTGTTACTTATGTTACCTATAGCCATTAGCAACGTTAATTAGTCTGCTGTATTTCTAATTTTGAATTTATCATTGAATTTTCGGTTGTGAATTAAAAAGTCCCTTATTTATAGTGCATATTAGTTTATAGAATTGTTAGAAAAATTAGCACGATGTATTTTTTAAAATAAAAACATTCAAACAACATTTAGTTGAGGTTAAAAATGTTTAAAGCTGAAGCTGAAAAAAGAGTGTTCGGAAGTTATTAACTATGTTTGGACATGAACTTAACTGAAAAAGAAAGGTTGAAAATTGTGAATAGTAGCCTTATTGTTAAAATTCTACCATATTTCATACTTTATGCGTTCAATTTGTTTGTCTAAGTTTAACTCGGCACGAAATAAAATAAAATAAAATAAAGAGGACTTTTGAATCTTTTGATCTTAAATTAAACACGTGTGTAACATACCAAAATGCCCTCTGAATCTTGTGATCTTAAATATGTCATGTAGGATATTGGTGGTCATTTGTTACTGGGTGAAAATCATTTTCACCGCCCAACTTTGCTTTAAAACTCAAACTCCCTCCTCAACTTTGAACAATAGATGTTCTCCCCACTTTATCCTATGCAATGACTATTTCACCCTTGTTTTTTTCAATCCTCCATATATGTAATACATTGTCACGAGATAAATGGTGAAAAAAGCACCCGATACCCCGCCGAGCACCACTAAACATACATATACCTCATAGTCATATCTGAGTGGGCCACATTGCTAACTCATAGATATCGCAAGCTGTATGAGACACAAGCCCAAAGATAATATACATCGTCAAGCTGAAACCAAGTATACAAGCTGGACCAGACCGTCACATATGTACTGAGTATATAAGGCAAGAAAAAAACATCATAATGGAGACATGAGAGTAACATGAAACATGAGAGAGAAAATAAACCCGTACATTTGAATTTCTAAATGTTAACCGGTTTGATCGGAATGAGTATTGTGTAACCTGCTATAAAACCGGCCGATTTTTCGGTCTAAAAACAGGAACCGGACCGGTCCAAAACGTTAGAAAACCCTTTTTTGTTTTTATTTTTTGTATAGTATATATATATATATATATATTATAGTATTTATTAGTATATTGTAGGTATATTTACATATGTTATATAAGTTTATAAGTAAAGTTTATATATTTACTGACTAACAGCATATACGTATATATATATATTAAGTTATATGCTTAAGTTATACTATACATACTTAAAATATACTAAGAATATACTTGTATATATCAATATACTTAGGTTATATAACTTATATATATATATATATATATATATATATATATATATATGTGTGTGTTTAAGTTATATGTATACTATATATAGTTATAAGTTATATATATATGTTTAAGTTATGTCTATACTATATATACTTATAACATATATATATATATATAAGTTATATGTATACTATATATACTTATATATGTTTAAGTTATATGTATTATAACTTAAGTTATTTATAGCTTAAGTTTTTTCTAAGTTTATAAATTAAGTATATTTATATTATAAGTATATTCTTAGTATATTTTAGTTATTTTTCAAGTATATAACTTTCTAGTTTTTAATTTAAGTAGATGTATATTTAAGTATATTCTTAGTATATTTTAGGTATATTCCTAACTTAATATAAGTAAAAATATGAACACAAGTAAATAGAAGAAAGCTCAATGAGCCATATATTTTATTCATTCATGGATAACATTTATTTGCAAGTTGTAGTTTTTTTTAACTTGCAAATAATACATGAGTTGCAAAGAAATAGTAGAATGATATGATAAAAAAGTGTCAATCATTTGGCTAATATCCGCCATATCATATTCGGTCATGGAGATATAAATGTTTCCATTTGGTCCACTCCACTTGTTATCAAATCTTCAATCTCTTCCTCTTCGCCTTCCACCGCTTCTAAGTTTTGGTTGCGTCGCTCCGATCTAATCCAATCGCGAATGCACACTAGTACTTGCAAGCTAAATCCGGATAATAAGTTTTTATGGTCTTCAATTTGTTGTCTTCCTTGGCTAAATGCACTCTCCGAAGCCACGGTTAATATTTGAACCGTAAAGATATCTCGAGCCATTCTTGAAAGTATCGGATGACTTGCCTTGTATCTCTTCCACCATGCTAAGACGTTCAAATCATCTAGTTCCTTGATATCCACATTTCTTTGCATCAAATAAAGGTGATATTCATTAAAGTTTGCATTATAAGAAGGAGTTGGATGTGAATATAAAACTTTTAAATGCGACAAACCCGACAATATATTTTGCTACTTTGAGAAGTAGGGGGCGTGAGAACGGTGTAGCATTTTCTTTCAAATTAGAATAATGACTAAAAACTTTTAAACTCGACATCAATAGCGAGCTCTAATGCTTAAAGATGGTTCAACTTCCTCTTCAACTTCTAAAAAGGTATAAATTTGATTAACCAATGCTCTAGTATAAGACATTTTTAAACAAGGATTTAAAAGAGAACCCAATATAAATAAAGTTGGGATGGAAAAAAATACTTTTTTAAATTTTGTTGTCATATTAAAAAATCGCTTGATAACCGGATTTATTTTTATACCCTTGTAAAACTCTAGCTATTTCCGCTAAGTAAGCTAAAATTTGTTAGACCGTGGGATAGAATTGTTCTAGAAAAAGCAAGAGTTGCATTATAATTTTTTTGTAAAAGTTCAACACATTCCTTAACATCTTCCCAATCGGTAATATTTAACCAATCATCACTATTCGTATTAAAATGGTTGTGAACTTGTTGGGAATCCTATAATCATATGCTTGTTGTAACATAATGTAAGTGTAGTTCCACCTAATGTCAACTTCTACTTGAATTTTCCTAGATCTAAGGCCATTTTCCACATAAGAATTCTTAAAATTTCTCAGTTTTTCCCTATTAGCATTACAAAAAAGAAACGCAACCGCATTTCTAACTTTTTGAATAGAATCTTCAAAACACTCAAGACCATCTTTAACAATCAAGTTTTAAAATGTGACAACTAAATCTCACATGAAAAATATTTTTTAGCGGAGGTTTAATTTCCTTTTTAAAAGACCAATCGCCTTTGTATTATTAGAAGCATTATCTAAAGCAATACAAAGTGTTTTTTTATAAATGTTAAAAAGTCTCATAATAGTAGACATTGAATCCGCTAAAAAATTTTCATCGTGACGACCTTTCCCTTCATCGTATAAAAAAGCTATACTTCTTTTTTGCATCACCCAATTATCATCAACCCAATGACATGTAATAGCAAAAAAATTTAACTTGTTAAGACTAAGACCCAAATCGGCGGTAAGAGAAACACTGCAATTTAAAGAATTAAATACATGGCGCAAATAAAATTTATATTTTTTATACAAATCTATAACACCCGCTCTACAAGTACTTCTAGGAATACCCTCAAATAACGAATTATAACAATGTTGAATATAAGTAACAAACCCCAAACCCGAAGGAAAGAAAAATGGTAGAGCATCAAAAGCAACCATTTTAGCTATTTCTACACGCTCTTTTTTCTTGTCATAGGCAAAATTTTTACCGATTCGTGGGTCTATCGTCATTTGAATACCCCCACATTTGAACCTGTTTGCTCTCCCCAAACATTCATATGTTTAGCTTTCATATGATTATTTAGTGTACCTGTTCCATCATCCTTATTAGTTTGTTGCCTAAAAGCAAATACTTGTCCACATATGGTACATTTTAGGCGTTTGGCTTTCCTTATTCTACTATACCATAAATTTTCAAATTTTAGCGGTTGGCTTACGAGTTCTTGGCGGTTTGTCTTGTGTGTGTGATTGTGCAGGACCTGTATCTCTTATGGGATTTTCGGGGGCTTGTGTTTCATCATTATTAATTTCATTAAAAGTGTCAGAATAATGTTGTTGCATTACCTCATGATCTAAAAGTGGATTATTTCCCCAACATCAATACCTAAATTAGGTGTTTCGTTCTGAGAAATGTTTCCTCATTAAACCCACCCCCTAACAATACCACTACTACCGTGAACACGTCTAAATCTCTTCGCCATTATTAAATAAAATTAATTTAAATCACAAGAAAATAAATTGCAACAAATTAAATTGCTAGAATTAAATTGCGTAAATTAAATAGCGAAAAATAAAGATAGACATGGAACGAAGGTACCAAATTGCCGGACTAATTTTCAACAAAGTGAGAGCTAGAATTGCAAATCCACCAAAGCTACTTCGGATTGTTACAAAATCACCAACTCCACCAACAATATTATAATTGCAAAATTAATAATTGAAACTAGAATAAAACTTTATAATATTTAATTGAGAGAAATTTAAAGTGGCTAATTGTTGCAAAGTAGTTATAATTGAGAGAAATTGAGAGAAAGAGAAGAGTGAATTAGTGTGGATTAAAATTGAAAATGAAGGGGGATTTATATCGGGGTGGGGGATGGGTTAAAGTGTAAAAAAAAAAAAAAAAGTTTGGGGGTGTTGGGGACCAAAAGGGGCGTTTGGAGTCGTTACCGTTTTTTGCAAAATGGAAAAAAACTTTTTAACGGCTACATTTTAAATTTTTTTTTTGATCGGTTTAACGGGTCCATATCGTTTAACTTTCTTCCCAAAAAAATCAAAACCGGATCGGGTAGGTTTTAAACGTAGCCGTGCCCGGCTCGAGTTTTATGTTTCGATCCCAAAAAATCAAAAAACGGACGGTAGGTTTTAACGGTTAACCGTAATTTTGATGTTTCCAAATTCCGGTTCGATTTTATCATCTACGATTTGAATCGGTAAAACTGAACGGTTGCCACATAGGCTTACGTTTCTATAGATCAATGATATGCATAAATACCGTGCATCTGAACTGCCTTTGAGGGTTAATGATATACGTAAATACTGTGCATATATGTATGAGGTCATATATATATATATATATATATATATATATATATATATGCGTATATAAGGCCTGTCTAGCCACTTTGTGCAGAAGAAGTTCTCCAAGATCAACAATAAAAAGATGAAGAATTACTTCTTGCAAGTTTAATACCATGACATTTGAGGCGTTAAGAATTACTTCACTCAATGTGACGATTTTGTTAAGAGAGAAACATGAAGTTGGATTTTGATTTACGTTATAAAAGAAAATATTCAATTTCATGGTTAGACTTATAACTAGGATTCTAATTTTAAAATATTTTCCTAAATTTTAGATTTAAGTTACTATGGTAATCATTTAATATCTGCTCTGACAGTATATAAAATTGAATGGACGAGTGTCAAGGATCAAAATTAAGCATACTTTCAAATTCGGGTGTAATTGCATTTTAGTTCCTCAAGTATAGCTATATTTTTATTTTGGTCCTATTAATATATAATAAAGTATATTAATTCATTAATATCTATGTTTTTATCTCATTATATAGAAAATATACCATTTTATCTAAAATTATATTAACATCAAATTTGCATTATCATTGCAAATTTAATCTAAGACATTAATAATAAAATAGTTTAACAATTAATTGTTTGTTTAAATTAGAAAAGATACAATTCAATTGAATGAATGAATATGTCTAACAAAATATCACAGGGACCAAAAATAACAATTTTTTGACATTTCAGAGACTAAGGGCCCGTTTGGCCATAACAATTATTCACTTTTTTCAAGAATTTTTTTTACTTTTTTCTGAAATCAGCTTTTGGCCATAAGAATTCCAAATACAACTTAAAGTTGTATTCCGGAATTTCAAAAATAAGAAAAACTTGTTTTTCAAAATTTTTACTTTTTTCATAATCAAAACAACTACTTTCAACAAAAAAATATAATGTCAAAAACTATGGCCAAACACAACTCCAAGAGCCCGTTTGGATTGGCTTATAAGTTTTTTTTTAAATGTTTGGATGGCCAGCTTAAAGCCATTTTATTTTTAAAATAAGTCCAGAAAAATAATTAAGTCCGTTTAGCTTAACTTATCTAAAGCAACTTATAAGCTGAAAACAGCTTATAAGCTACTTTTTTTTAAGCCCATCCAAACAGGCTCCAACTCCAACTCCAAAATTCTAAAAAAAAGTGATTTTTTTTATTTTTTGATTTCTATGGCCAAACGCCTACTAAATAGTCGAGACTTTTAGCACCTAAAATTCGTACACCCTGCAATTTCGTCAGCCAGTACAACAGAAGAGAGAGAGAGAGAGATTGGGGTAAAATGGAGGACCAAAGGGAGCTCGTAATAAATAATCGCATGAAAAACCCTAGTGATGAACGAGAACGAAGAGGAGATAACAATAATAATAATAATAATTCATCAGGAAGCAAAGAAGAAGGAGAACTTTCTGCATCTGATAATGATGTAAAAACCCCTATCATTTACCTCTTATTTTATTATATGCTTTACTATTTATTTACATTTACTAGAATAACGCAGCTCTAATTTGCTAGCTCTATGTTTAAGTAGACATTTGGCCATAGAAACCAAATATTTTTTCTCACTTTATTTTGGAATTTTTGTGAATTTGGAGTTGAAGATGGAGGTGTGTTTGGTCGTACTTTTTGCAAATAATATTTGGTTGTTTGAATGTACTGAAACGGAAAAAAAGTGAAAACAGGGCTTTAAGTGTTTTTCAAATTTCAAATACAGCTTCAAGTTGTAGTAAAACCCTCTCATTTACCTCTGTTTTTTACGTTTTCTATTGATTTACTCCATTTTGCTCGAAAACGCAGCTCATTTTGCTAGCTCTATGTTTAAATTCATTATTTGTAAAGGTATACTTGCTTAGTTTCATTTATTACTGTTCTTTATTTGCGGGGGAAGAATATAGCTATTTTGAGCCAAGGATATATTGGAAACAGCCTTTCTACCTCACAAAGGTAGAGGTAAGGTCTGCGTACATCCTACCCTCCCCAGACCCCACTTGTGCGTTGTTGTTGCCATAGAAAATATATGGCTATTTTGAGCCAAGGGTCTATCGGAAACAACCTCTTTACCCTACAAAGGTAGGCGTAAGGTCTTCATATTTCGTACCCTCTCCAGATCCTACTTGTGGGATTACACTGATTACACTGAGTATGTTGTTGTTGTAGAAAATATATGGCTATATACAACAACGAAACCTCAATCTCAATTTACTAATCCTCAACATCCATTCCGTTACATTTGGATGCCTTAATTCTAATGCTTAATTATTTGTCTTTAAAGATTAATTAGGGTTTAGAGATTTTTAATTCTAAAAAAAATATGAAATGATTCTTAATGTGAAGTTCAAAAACAACTAAGCCCTAGATGTGAAGGTTTTCCCCCTATATCCTGTATTTCACAGTTTGTGTTGCTTTATTGTCCTCCTGAATTTAGTTGTCATTGCGTAGATGTGAAGTAAAACTTCTTTCCGTATATCCTTCCTTTATTTACCTCTGTTTCTATGCTTGATTATTTGATTTACTCCTTTTGCTCGAAAACGCAGCTCATTTTGCTAGCTGTATGTTTAAATTCATTATTTGCAGACGTATACTTGCTTTGTTTCATTTACTACTGTTTTATTTGCTTTCTAAGTTAAATTCATTATTTGCAGACGTATACTTGCTTTGTTTCATTTACTACTGTTTTATTTGCTTTCTAAGTTAAATTCATTATTTGCAGATGTATACTTGCTTTGTTTCATTTACTACTGTTTTATTTGCTTTCTAAGTCTTCCTAGAAGGGTAAATGCTGAGAAAATATACCTCAATTTCCAATTTATTAGTCCGAATATCCATTCCCTTATGTTTGGACCCTTTCATTCTAATATCGAATTAGTAGGTGCGCATAAGCTGGCCTGGATACCACAGTTATAAAGAAAAAAAGATTAATTATGGTTTAGAGATTTTATACATTTTCTATAAACTTCTAAACAAAATGGAAGGATTCTAGACAAGCATCAATTTAATGTGAAGTTCAAACCAACTAAGCCTCTGTTTCTATTCATGACTATTGCTTTACTCCATTTGCTCGAAAACACAGCTCATTTTGCTAGCTGTATGTTTAAATTCATTATTTGTGCTAACGTATACTTGCATAGTTTCAATTACTACTGTTTTTTTAGAAAGGTGACAACACTACTTTTTTTTTTGCTGAGAAAATATATGGCTATATACCACAACGACACCTCAATCCCAATTTATTAATTTACAATATCCATTCTCTTAGGTTTGGAACTAATTTGGGCTTAGAGATTTTGTCCATTTAAATTTCTAAACAAAATGAAAAGATTCTAGACTTAAGACGTGTTTGGTACAAAGGACTATAGTTTCCATGATTTCCTAGATTTTTTTTTTGGAAAACAAGTGGTTTTCTTACTTACTTGCTAGTGGTTGGTAAGTAAGCAAAAAAATATTATTCCAAGCAGGGATGGACGCACCTTGGGCTAAGGGGTGTCATCCGACACCGTTTCGTTGGAAAGTTTTAATATATATATATATTATCTGAAAAACAGAATATATCATATATTATATAATATAAATGACACTTCTGTGAAAAAGGATATTGTAGCTCACTGGTTAAGTCCTTGCTATTTCGGCAATTACTGCAGGTGGGTTCGAAACTGCGTAACGTAATTGATCTAGTTTTTTTTTTTTTTTTTTTTTTAATAAATAATTTGTAAGTGCTAAAAAAGAGCTCCTTGAGTTGAGTTCGAAACGTCACAACAATTCTCATAGTGGCCATGATACAAAACCAGTCAACTACATTCGTTTCAGGATAAGCCCTGCACATTAAGTTCCTTAAAAGCAATCTGGAACTGAATTATAACTCTAGGGGTGAAAAAATGATTTATTATTCTCTCCATTTTGTTTGTATGTTTTCCTCTTTAAATGTCGACACTGCTTACGGAAAATCCTGCGTACGCCACTGATTCCAAGAGCATTTATAGTGTTTGGTAAGTAGGCAAAAAAAAAAAAAAAAATTACCCCAAGAGCATTTATATGTAATCTAGCAAAAAATTATGAGGGTTTGGGGGGTGTCGAGGGGTGGCGGTTGGGATTGGGGGCGTTGGTGGGTGTGAATGAGACAACAAAACTTGGAATGTCACTTATTGAACTTGTCTTTTGTCTCATTAACCTCTATTTCTATTCACGACCATTGATTTACTCCATTTGCTCGAAAACGCAGCTCATTTTTGCTAGCTATATGCTTAAATTCATTATTTGCGCAGACGTATACTTGCATAGTTTCTTTTGCTACAGTGTTTTATTGCTTTTTTAAGTCTTGCACAAAAGGGTAAATGCCGAGAAAATGAACCTCAGTCCCAATTTATTAATCCTCAATATCCATTCCCTTACATTTGGACCCTTTCATTTTAATATTCAATAGTTTGTCTTCTAAGATTAATTAGGGTTTTTATCTGGTACATGTGCTAGTGGGAGGTAGCTGGTAACCCGTGGAATTAGTAGCTGCGTGCAAGCTGGCCCGGACACCACGGTGATGAAAAAAATAAATTAAGTAGGGTTTAGGGATTTTCTATAAATTTCTAAACAAAATGAGAGGATTCTAGACAAGCATCAGACCAAATGTGAAGTGCAAAAAAAAAAAAAAAAAAAAAAAAAAAAAATGGCCAAGCCCTAGATTTGAAGGTTTCCCCCCTATATATTCTGTTCTTTCACCTTTGTGTTGCTTTAAAATCCTCCCGAATTTAGTCGTCACTGCTTAGATACGAAGTAAACTTCTTTCTGTGTCTCCCTTCTTTCATTTACCTCTGTTTCTATGCTTGACTATTGATTTACTCCATTTGCTCTTGCAGCTCATTTTTTGTTTAGATTCATAATTTATAGACGTATACTTTGCATAATTTTGTTTACTACTGTTCTTATTTGCCTTTTTAGGTCATCCCGGAAGGGTAATTGCTGAGAAAATACCTCAATCCCAATTTATTAATCCTTAATAACCATTCCCTTACATTTGAACCTTTGATTCTAATACTCAACATTCTGTCTTCTAAGATTAATAATAATTAGGGGTTTGATGTGGTACATGTGCTGGTGGGAGGTCGTCGAATTAGTAGGTGAGCGCAATTGGCCCGGACACCAGGGTTATCAAAAAAAGATTATTAGGGTTTAGAGATTTTCTACATTTTCTATAAATTTCTAAACAAAATGTAAAAGATTCTAGACAAGCAATAGACTACAAAAGCAACTCAGCCTTAGATGAAGGTTTTCCCCCTATATTCTGTCTTTCACCTTTGTGTTGCTTTAAAATCCTCCTGAATTTAGTTTTTATCGCCTAGATGCGAAGTAAAACTTCTTTCCATTTCGTGTTGCTCTGAGTGCCTCCTGTGATGTATCTGTTATTGAGTTTCTACTGTGGTGAATTCCTATGAAATTGTATGGGGCAAATATATAAGTTATGCTGGGTTAGTAGGCTACGATGCTATTGAGCGATTCTAAATTGTTTGCCACAGGATCAAAATGTTTGTTCCACTGATCATCTTACGAGCAGTGATGCTGCTCCACTGGAGCAGCAGGTTCACATTGACACAGTGAATGAGAATTCTCCGAATACCCAGGCAGGTATGTCGTAAAGTTCGAGTATTAAAACATTTATTTGTATTATGAACCCTCAGTTTCATATACCTACTAGAAATGACTGGTCACATTGTTTTGACCAAACTATCTCATCAGTATATGTGCACATTGTTGTTAAGTTCACTTTCCATGCATAGCTATTAACTGGTTGACTTACTCTGGTAGTTTTTCGTTCTTTTGGTAAAACTCTTCTCCTTCCCTGATTCATAGTCTTTTTTTTTTTCCTGTATGCATTAAGGACAAGTAACTAGATAAGAGGTTATAACACATATTCTTCTAGTTCTATGTTCTTTTTAATTTGTGGATCTTACTATTTATTCTGTTAGGTCTTTAATTACATTTTTTGCTTATCTGACTGTCCGGCAACGTATTTGCTAAATATTTTTTTCCTGCATACTTTGCAGAAAAATGTACGTCCAGCAAAATGAGTTGCTCGATTGATGTGCCTTCTAGAACTCCTCAAGAATCAGCTCATCTGAAGAGTTCTAAAAAGAATCAGGGGAATTTTGTACCATTTTTGATAAGCTTCTCAGATGACAGTGGCAGTGACTGTGAAAATTCTGGACAGAAGAAGATTTCAGTAAGTAAAAACAAAACATTGGCTGCGGGTAAATGTTTTAAACCACCAGCACCTGCTCCTCGAAGACCTCAGAAATTGCAAAAGATTACTAGAAATGAGGCAAAGTTGATGCCAAACAAAGGGGCTGTAAGTCACAAAGTTTCTTCTTTAGTGACCAAAACTAATGGAGGCACTTATGGAAATGCTAGGCCCTTGCATAGTATGAGAAACTTTAACAACTTAAATAAGGTAGCGACCCTTGACCACGGGAAAAGAGAAACTGTACATCTGAATTCTAGTAAACTGCATGATTTGCGCCAATTGATCGCAATTCGCGAGAATCAATTGAATCTTGAGAAGTTACAGAATACCAAAAAGTCAACTTCAGCTTCATCTAGGGATAGAAATCTCGTCAATAAAAGGAATTTCATGGTGAGGGCATCCAGAGAAACTACTTGTGATAATTTGCAAGAACTAAAAGAACCAGATAAGAAACGCCAAAAAATTGTTTCACCAAATCCAAGTTGGGGTATCTCAAACTCCCAAGAAATTATGTCTATGGTCATAGAATCAGAGAAGTGTGCATTAAAGGATTCCGATCAACTAAAACGAGCTGATCACAGCAGTCATGGGGGAAAATACCCATCTTGCTCAGTCCTTCCTGGACAGTTGAAACAAAAAGAGTATCAGGGCTCTTCTTCGTCAACAAATCCATCTCTCACTCTGCAAGATGGTACGCATACTCTAATTTGTGTATACGAGCAGCTTGCTTTAAGTGACTTTATTGGATGTCTAATTCAAATGAGCTTATTGCCACAGGTATAAATGCCGTAACGAATCACAATCAGAGTTCCAGCAATTCGTCAAAAGAAATTGCAAGTAAAGCTGCCAATAACTTGGTAAGTTCTCTGAGTATATCACCATATCTCCCTCTGGTTGTCTATGTTTTAACATCAGCCTTGAGAATGGGCATTGAATGGCTTGTTGAGTATTGTTTTGGTGCATGGAGCCTTTGTGTGGATATTGGAACTTAGTTTCACCAGGCCAAAAGTTCTTCATTTAATAAAAGTTCTCTCCCTCCGTTACTGCACTTGCTGCACTTAGAAGCCGGTATTCTTCAGAGGTAAGATAGTGAAGAAAAAATTTCTGTTCCAAGTGGATTGAAATAATTGTCTTGGCCTTTTGTCAAGAGATGCTTAATCTAAGTGTCATGCAGATATTATAAAGAATAGGGTGTATGGGTTTAATAAAACATTGATAGAGTCTGATAAAAGCCTTAGAATAAGTATTAGTCGTCAGTTTAATTTTTGGTTTGGCCCATCAAGCAATAATGTTTCCTCTTGGCAATCAAAGACACGAATTGTAAACACTAAAAATAGAGGTGTTACTTTCTCTGTCTTGTTCTCCATGATCAGATTCTCCTAATTACTTTTTCTATTCTTGTTCTTCATTATCATATCTGAATCTGGTTGTATATGAACTACCTTTGTTTCTTGTGATAAGGGGTCGATGGGTTAGAATGGGAAGGAAAGAAATAGTGATGGAATGGTGAATAAGGTACTGTCTTGACTTTGAGTGCAGTCTCATTCTTGTCCATTCCTTTCTGTTTCTTCCTATTTATTCAAAGCAATTATTCCTAGGAGTCAATCATGAGAAGTTTTGATATTGTTGACATTCCTTCTTCGCTTATAATTGATGGATGTCGCCCCATCCAGGACTATATTGCCTCATCCATGGTTTATTCCTACGTATATTGTCTGTAGTCATGACTTCAATTTTTATGGTTAAGCTGCTCCGTTGCCTTATTAGGAGAGAGAAACTTTTTTCAAAGGGAGCCTACGCAAATGATCTACCTAAGTCATTTGGAGTGGATAACTTTTAGCATAGTTAAAGGTCCAATTCTTTGGAAATAGGATGGATTGACAAGCTAAAATGAAGGGTCCTACCAATCAGCTTTTTATTTACCATGTAATTCCTAAATGAACGAGGTATATAGTTTCGTCCCATACTCCCATTAGCTTTTATTTCCTTCTTCCCGACCTCTAGTACAATTTCCTTAGTAAGGGCCATTTCGAGAATGAAGGATTATGACGAGATTTGATGCTTTCCATTCCAAATTTGTAATTCTAAGTTGAGTTTTTTGTATTATTCATGGTTAAAGTTATTTCCTAGATTTCCTCATCCCGGACCTAGCATGCTTGTATATATGCAACATTCAGATATATAGGATATGATGTCACTTTCACTGTAACGATTCTGGTCAGGCATTAATCAAATCTTTCTTTTGCTCTTGATTTTGTTTCTAACTTGTGAACTTGACATTTAAGCAATGATGAAGTTGAGTATTATGGGGGGAAATTATCTGATAACTCTGACTTCCTCTTGGATGCTGAAAGGGGACGTATGCAATTTCTTTTTTTTTTTTTGGTTGTTGAGAGGAAGTAGATATATGAAATTTCATTTGTTTCATCATATTTTCCACTGATGGTAGACGATTACGAGGTGCAAACTTGTCGAAATAAATAAAGCTGTCTGTTCTCTTCTCACAGGAAAGATCACACAGTAGGCTTGACTTTCTTAGTCATTGTATTGTTTAAGCTGTATATTCTGGTGATAGTGTAGGGGCTTCTATGTGTGTGTGTGTGTTGGGGGGGGGGGGGTTAGTCAATACAAGCTTTCTTAATGCATATATATATATATATATATATGTTGATATAGCGGATATTCTGTTGTCTCTTGTCAACTCATGTTAGCTACATGTATATTTAATTGTGATATTGTACTTTTTCATGGATAGTTGTTATCTTTTCCCTTTTTTTCATTCTAAGGACAAGGCAAAGCGTGCCTCTGAGCTTTGTAGTCAGTTCAATCAGCCTCTTTTGCAGAAGAAAGTGGGTTCTGGGCTTGCTGGTGTTAATGTAACTGAAAAAAGTGACAGCAATCCAGTCAGATCTAATGAAAACACACAGAAGCCCGCTCCAGGTGGTAACATTATTGCAGCCTCTACCCATGGTGCAGGCAGCAATGCTGGGGCCAATGTTGTACGTTCCTGTCTTTTTATGTCTTCCTTTGCATGTGTTTTTCTTTCCCTCTTCTTTTTCTAGAACCAAAGCTTAGGCATATTTCTGATAAGTTCTTTTTCCTCTTGTGAAAGGAATCTCTGAACTTCCCGAGCTTTTGGAACTTCTGTGACAAGCTAAATATTAATGGAAGTAGCAGCATAGACTTACAATCATTGTTGAATTTAGAAGAACTTCAAGATAAGGAACTGGAAGAAGCACAGGAATATCGCCGCAAGTGCGAGATTGAAGAAAGAAATGCTCTGAAATCTTACCGAAAGGCTCAAAGGGCCTTGCTTGAAGCTAATGCTAGATGCTTACACCTATACAGTAGAAGAGAACAATATTCAGCCCAGCTTCGAGATCTTATGATGGGAAATCCAAATCTGTTACTGTCTTCTGCGTCTCCTGACAAAACTGGAATTGGGTTGGACACCTTACCTGCAATTTCTGATGTTAATTTGCATTTAATTCCCAATTCAAGTTGTGCAGTGCAGCCTATGGTTGACTTTAACAATCAACATAGATCCAATTTAGTTGTCCATCCAAATAATGTCGCTCTTGAAAATGTCCCCAGTGTTCAAGAGCATTACGCTTTGGCATCTGATCCCTGTAGTGAGCCTGATTGTATCACATTCAAGCCTCATAAGGAAGACAATGATATAAATGACATGTGTTCCCCTTCTGAGGATGTCAATATGTCTCAAAATGAGGATGAAGGGACATTTCTGTTTGAAGATAAATCTGCAGAAAACCATTTGGACTATCGAGGAAAGGAAAAATCCAGAGTTGACATGGACAAGAATGCGACCAATGCATCAGAGGGGCAATCAGCAATGGATAGTTCTCAGGATTCTTTACTCCTTGAAGCATCTTTGCGCTCTCAGCTATTTGAAAGACTAAGGATGAAAACTTTGTGCCAGAAGGCGAGCCCACAAGAGAGCCTGGAAGCTGTAGCTGAAGGAAGAGCAGAAAATAATGAGCTTGTGGGAAGGGTGGTAATAGACGATAGATTATGCTCCGATTCAGAGCGAGAGAATGAGCCACAGCAAGGTTCTGACTTGCAAGGTAGTGTTCCTTTATGGATGTCTTTCCCTGCAGTAGCTTATCTCTGTTGATTGCAATTTGACCTATGCGGGCATATGATATTCGTGAATCAAAAATTAAAAACAACCGAAATACCTTCTCGGCTATTTGGTAATGCGATGCTTTTAGATAAACAACAAATACTTCTAAAAGAATGTAATAAATGGATTTAGCAAGATGCACATCATTCTCTGTACAAAGGGCACATACAACTTACAAGTACTACCTGATAGTTAATTGGATGTTGTAGCTGAAAGATGTCAAGTGCAGCCTCAATGCCAAACTAGTTGCATTCAGCTATGTGAATCCTTTGTATTTATCGCGCTCTATTTGGGTCCATTTCATTTCAATAAGTACTTTGTTTTCCTAAAACAAATTAAGGGTTTTCTAAAGCTAGAGGTTCTCTACATCCTCACACTTTTTCTTTTTTGATAAGGGCATCCTTACACTTATTCTGACACTGACATACAAACTTCTAAAAGGACTCTTGGCAAACACCAGACCTAATGTAAGCTTAATAATAACCAAGTCTTTATCGTAAACTAGCTTGTATTGCCTATATGGATTCTTTATTTCCATTGCGTTATGGTCTTCGCTAAGTCTGCATTATTTACAAGAGATTGTACATATTTTGTGACAACATCCTTTCATGTTGATTTTAGATCTACTTCATTCATTTTCCCCTTTGATCATCAGTGTCACACCCATGATTAGTCAATATGGAAATCCACATATGATATAGCCAGCCATATAAGGCAACTTTCTCACATGTATGATGATATTGCACATTTGAGTATTCGTTAAATTATGCCTCAATCCCGAACTAGTTGGTAGTTGGGGGACGACCATATGAATCCCAAAGCTAGTTGGGTTTCGACTATATGATTCTCGAGCTGCATCATATTGCATATTTCAAGATTTAAAATTAAAAAATATACTTCCTTTGTCCAATTTATGTGGCATTTTTCGCTTGACAAGAATCAATTTGACTGACCTTTGAAGCTAAATTAGATTAGATCAACTCAATATTTTAAAATTTAAATTTAGATATTTAAAAACTATATTAAAAGTACTTTAAGTTGCAATTCTTCTCATGTCAATATGATGAAAAATACATCTTAAAATGTTGGTGAAAGTTTACATCGTTTGAATCTCGAAATAGGAAAAGTGCCACATAAATTGGGATAGAGGGAGTACTAAAAATCAAATCTAATTGCTTAAGAACTTGGCTTGTCGTGTCTCAGCCATTATTGAGTAAATCATTGACTGCATTCGAAGAAATTATATGCTGAAAGAAGAGATGCAATTTTATTCTGTGTATAGTATGATATTTGTTCAGGTAAAAAATTTGTTAAATCCTTTGCATTTGGATTCTCCATATTTCTGTGATGTACTATGTAACTTTTTTGTGGTAAGCTTAGCTGGTTTGGTTTTTCTTAACCGTATCTGCTAACGATTTGATGTAGTTTTCTGGAAAAGCAAAATTCATTCTGTTGCATCACTTGTACAGTTATACCAGTTAACATGAGTGATTATCTTCTTTCTTATATTTGTATTCTTCTGGTTTCAATTGTCCAAAATAGTTATCATGAAGTTGTATTTTTGGAACGTCATGATATCCATGATCATTTGGAGGTCATATAACATCGAGAAGTCATAAATTATCATTCAGAGGTTGACACTCTTTATTCTGTTTGAGCCAACTTTTGATATCTCTTTCCTTTTTAACTTTTTATTAGGTCGTGACATGATGAGTACGATGTTTAAGATGCCCGCTGAGGTGGATCATCAGTGCAACAATGAGAAACTTGGTTCTAATTTTGCATCCCCTTCATCTTATATTTGTTTAGATAGTTGTATCACCAGAGGCGATGACAAATCTCAGTTCGCGAGCTGGGTCACCTTTTCATATCCTATTTTGAAGAGTGCTATCTTAGAGTTTAAGGTTTCAGATTCCATGAATTTACTCAAATTACAGATTAGAAATTCCATTGTACAAATTTCTCATGATCAGGGGGAAGACAATTCTGGTAGCAGCACCATTCCAAGCATTTCAAGTTCAGTCTCAGTTGAAGCGGCTTCAATGGATTTAATTGGCAGTAAGAGTGGGTCTTATTCTTGCGATTTTGCCATTGACCCGCTTTGGCCACTTTGTATCTTTGAACTTAGGGGAAAATGCAATAATCCCGAGTGTTCCTCTCAACATGTTAGAGACTATTCTTCTGGCAGTAGAATGGACATGACATTGGATAAAGATGGTATGGATCTTCTGTTTGAAATGCGTAAGACATCCTTACAGTTCCTTCTTGTCCGACATCTGGTGTAAAATTTTCATAACTTCTTTTCTTCTGTAGACAAAGTTGGATTACCAACTCAAGGACAGATATCCTCGGCTAAAAGAACTCTTACCAAGTCGCTTGACTGCCTTAGTTTGGCTCCGCCAACTTATTTGGTTGGCTTGGATGTTCTGAAAGCTGATCTGCAGTCATGTAAATCCATTCTAAGTCACGAGTACAGTCAACTGTGGGTGAAGTGCTTCAGTCTTTCCGTTGTTCTCTCAAGTCATCTGCCCACTGATCTGCCATTTGATGAGCCGTTATTTCATGGCGCTAATGCTCGTGTTGAGGTCCAGGGTTGTTGGAATAAGCGATCACTTTATTTTCAGAGCAGAATTGGATCATTGGTTTGTCGAATCATCCTTTTCTTTTCTAATAAAGCATGGGGGTGGGGTAGGAAAAGAGGGAAGGAAAAGGGATGATTTTTAGCTACTTAGATAACGCTTTTGGAAAAGCTGAATTTTTATTTTTAGCTTCAACTATTTTAGATGACTTGCCTCTGAAATACTAGCAAAGCTGTGGAAGTATTAAGGGGCAGCCCGTTGCACAAAGCATCCCGCATTAGCAGGGTCCGGGGAAGGGCCGCACCCCAAGGGTGTGATGTAGACAGCCTACCTTAATGCAAGCATTAGTGGCTGCTTCCATGGCTCGAACCCGTTGAAGTATTAATTTTAATTTTCAATTCATGAATCAAGAAAAATTATCTTGCATCTCCTTGCTGGTTACTAAAACAGTCTTTGTCCGTGAGAAGAATGCAGTCATTGTACGAACTCTGAAACTTAAAACATACTTTAATTTCTCTGGGTAATATTTTGTCTTTTTATTTTTACAATGCTTTTATTTTTCTTTGGAACTTTTATTAGTCGAGGCATCTGAATCTATCTAACCATGCAAATGATGTTTTATTGGTTATGCCCTTTTATATCATACTACTAGGTCTTTTCCAGTGGCTCTTCTAGCTTCCCAATTCACTAGAATGCTCCTTACCTTCTTCTACCATAGGAGTTTCATCTTCTGGTTTCTCAGTCATATATTGTGGAATATCCCTTTTTGTTTCCTGTCCTTGTATAGGCTCGATTTTGCTATGCAGCAAGCAAAGCTTTCCCAACCTTCTGTTGAAGGCAGATAAATAGTTGCTGCCCTTCTTTGGCACATGCTGTCAGTGCTGTAACTTATCTTCTAATAACTTACCAGGGTCCATGCAAGGAACTATCTGCTGATTATGACCAGATTGTAGAGATGGCTCTTCTTAATCTCAGCCAGGAGGCTAATAAAATGAAGGGAAGGTTACAGGTATGTTTCTTGGTGGTGATTATGGTTTAGATATATGGAGGGTCAGTAATCTCATCCTTCTAATTTTTGCTAAAACATGTAGGCTCTTAAACTCCTTGCTCGAGCTTTGGAAGCCAACCCTATGTCAGCAGTTGTCTGGATCGTTTACCTGTTACTTTACTATAGCAGTCAGAAGTCTATTGGAAAGGATGACATGTTCAAAATTGCGGTATGCAGTATTTCTACATGGAACTCTGCTGTTAAAATGGAATATTTTAGTTGGTTCAAGGTGTTTATATCATTAGGGAGTCTGAGCTGAAAAACATGTGTACATTATAGGGATAGGAATATATTTTAATTGCATCAGAGAACACCAATTTGGTTTATTTTGTTTAGGCCCCTTCTCCAAGTTATGTACGAGCCCTTCATTCTAATAGTTGGGGCTTCCTGAAAACTTGTCATAAATCACCTTCAGCAATGGTTTTACTTTGACTTGTGAGTTTGTCTATGATTCACTTCATTATCTACATAGGTACTGATTAATCTTATTCTGCAATCCAGGTTGAGCACGCTGAAGGCTCTTACGAACTCTGGCTTTTATTTATAAATAGTCGAACACAGCTGGATGAGAGGTTGGCTGCGTATGATGCTGCACTCGTGGCCCTGTGTCGCCATGCATCTGCATCTGATAGAAAAGCTCTTTTTGCCAGTGATGGCATATTAGATATATTTTTGCAGATGATGAATTGTCTCTGCATGTCTGGGAATATTGCTACAGCCATTGATAAAATTAATGAGCTGTATCCCACAGAAGAGAAATCTGATAGCCCACTCAGACCATCTCTCCCTGATATCATTACATGCTTAACCATTTCTGATAAATGTATTTTCTGGGTCTGTTGCGTCTACATGGTTGTGTACAGGAGGCTTCCTATTACTGTTCTGCAGCGGTTTGAATATCAGAAAGAACTTTCTTCCATAGATTGGCCATCTGCTGACTTGACCTTTGATGAGAAGCAGCGTGGTGTCTCTTTGATGGAATTAGCAGTAGATTCTCTAGCATTATACATCGATAGAGAGTCTCTCGAAGATGAAGCAAATCTCAGGGCAGCACACCTGTTTTCGGTCAATCACGTTAGATGTGTAGCGGTGCTTAAGGGTTTAGAATGTAGTAGGAGTTTGTTAGAGAACTATGTCACGTTGTATCCATCATGTCTAGAACTTGTTTTGATGTTAGCTCGGGCAGAGCATGATTTTGTAGATGGAACTTTTGAAGGTTTTGAAGATGCTATAGATAACTGGTTTGAGGAAGTTCCTGGAGTGCAATGTATTTGGAACCAGTATGTCCAATGTGCACTTCAAGATAAGAAAAGAGATTTTGTTGAGGGATTAATGACTCGATGGCTCCAGTATTCATGGAAACACAAATACTCTCAAAATAGCTGTCTGGACACAGTAGATAGTGACAACTCCCAGTCTTTACCACAGACTGCTTCAGTATCTGATATTGCTGTTCTCTTTTCCAATTCTAGCCAGAATGATATTGTATTTGGGATGCTGAATTGTTCCATCTATAGGCTATTACAAAATGATTACACTGAAGCTCAATTAGCTATTGATAAGGCATTGGAGGCTGCTTCTGCTGAGAATTACAGTCACTGTGTGAGAGAACGTCTCTTGTTCCTGACTGCAGATAGTTTGCACAAAGATGGGCAAGCATTGAGACTTCTGTCTGGTTATTTGGCTAATAAGCGTGCTTCGATCATGTCTGAGCCATTGTCCAGACAATTCATCCAAAGAATTAATAAGCCTAGAGTCCGGCAGCTAGTTAGCAAATTGTTATGTCCGGTGTCATTGGAGCCTTCCGTGGTGAACACAGTTCTGGAAGCATGGTATGGTCCATCTCTCTTACCTGAAAAGAAAGACGAACTCACTAACTTTGTTGACACGGTTGAGAGCTTAATGGAGATACTACCTTCCAACTATCATCTGGCAATTTGCGTATGCAAGCAGTTAACCAGAACCTCAAGTGCAGATATTGCTTCTGACGGCGTCTCTTTTTGGGGAAGTGCTCTCTTGATAAGTGCATTATTTCAGGCGGTTCCTGTGGCACCAGAATATGCATGGGTAGAAGCTGCAGATATTTTGCATGATCTTACAGGTTGCCGGTCCCTATCTATCAGTTTCCTGAAGAGAGCTTTGTCTATACATCCATTCTCTATAATGCTTTGGAAATCTTATCTCAGTTTGTCAGAGGCTGAAGGAAATTCAGAATCTGTAAAAGAAGCAGCAATAGCAAAAGGCATTAAACTCCGGTGACTAATATAATCTTGGGCAGCTTTTTGATAGGGTAGTGAATTATGTAAATGTGAAGATGCACAAAAGGCAGATCAATAGTTATGTAGAGAACGAGAGAATGTACATGTACAGGAAAATCATATCGGTCCATGCTGCCAAAGATATTTGTCTGAGTAAAACCTTTTTATTGTATGAAGATATAAGCTTTGTCATGTTTTCTATGGTATTTTGCTGTGGCTTCTTCATTTCCGTTATTTCCTTTTTCGATCTGCTTTGAACTCTTTTCCTCGGGCCGAGGGTCTATCGGGAACAGCCTCTCTACCTCCAAGGTAGGGGTGAGGTTCGTGTACACTCTGCTCTCCGTGGATTCCACTGGGTATGTTGTTGTGGTGTTGTAGCCTATGAAGACTTAGGGTAAAGTTACTGTCTTTTGGGTTGATGCAATGGTACAGCAACAAATTATACATTTCTTGAACTATTAACTTTTGCTTATTAGTCTACTAAACGCTTGTAGTTTTTAATTTTTTTTTTTCACTCATCGAATTCTGAAATTGGTTTTGTTGCAAGTCATACGTATACTGTTTTCATTTTGTGGCTACCTTTGAATGACACCCCATTTAAAGTTTTTAACATCATCAACCACCTCACCGAGGAAAATTTGCACATCAATGTATGCTTCGATTAATAAGTAAATTGATTACATAAATATTAGTAATGTTTAAATGCAATCAACGATTAAAGAGTGTAGCAATTCTTTTTCGATATTAAGAAAGTGCTACCTCCCCCATTTTTCATATGAAACAGGGTCTTTCTTTTAGACAAAGACATGAAATGAAAATCGAATCCATTAGTAAACATCCAACAACAACAACTACAAACCTAGTGTGATCCCACGAAATAGTGAAATGAAATGTGGATAAGAGATGACGCAGACCTTAACTTATCATTGTTAGGTTAGTAAACTATAAACATCCTTCATTTTTTTCAAAACAAAGATTATTTAAAAAGTTAATTTACTGTTTGAATTATGTTGCACAACTAAAGAAAAAATAATGAATATATCCTAAATAGAAAATAAGAAAACAGCTGCAGAAATCGATTCATAGAAATAAACAAATAACTTTAAAAAAAAAAAAAAAAGAGTCGAAGGGCCCACCCGGGTTCGAACCGGGGACCTCTTGATCTGCAGTCAAATGCTCTACCACTGAGCTATGGACCCTTTGCTGTTCACAACAATCAGAAATACTATTTGTACGATTTCTAGAAGTTTTATACAGCCATCTTTATTGGGTACATAATTTTTAGAAGCTATTATGTACACCCTCTGTCCCATATTAGTTGTCCTGTTGCACTTTTCGAGAGTCAAATTGACCAATATTCGGAGTTAAATTGGATTAAATCAATTCAATATTTTAAAGTATAATTTAGATATTCAAAAGCTACACGAAAAGTACTACAATTCTTCTCATATTAATATGGTGAAAAAATATATCCCATAATGTTGATTAAAGTTTTGTAGAGTTTGACTTTTAAAAAAGGAAGGTGGACAAGTAATATGGGACGGAGGTAGTATATATAAACATGGAATCATTAATATCATTCTTTCTTATTGCTTTAAAATTGTTATTATTATTGGAAGAATAATAATAACAACTAAGGCAGAGGTATCTTAGCCCCCATGAGAACTGATTTACGTATAATCGAATCTAATTACGCGTCAATTTTCTTTTTGTTAATTAAAATAAATAATACACTACTCAGGTACTGTCTTCGGCTCAATTCATATATTTATGTATGATTGAAATTTTATTTACAAATTATAGACATTTGTGTAAGTTTGCGAAAAAGAACAGTGATGCAATGACATTCACTTGCAGACTTACAAATTAGATGGCGCTTAACAAAGTGAAATTCTCAAAACATTACTTAGATAAGATCATCATATCAGTAATCTTATTTTATTGTTATTGAATAGCCGGTTAACAAATTTGGAGGTCTTAAGAGTAATCCAAAATTATTACCTGAAACGTCAAATACTAATCTTCAGAAAAGACAATAGGAGAGTTGGATCAAATATTTGAGACAAAATTACATCTATTTGGCACAGACAATTCATGTCAGCAGAGTTGCTTCTACTAAATGCACTTCCATTTATGTACCAAACATCACATTAAGTTATACATCTGTTCAAAAAGAAGCAAGCCTAGTGGCTGAAGCAGTATTGCACTAAAGACGACGACGACAACAACAACATACCCAGTGTAGTCCCACAAGTGGGGTCTGGGGAGGGTATACAAACCTTATCCCTATGTTGGGAGATAGAGAGGTTTCCGATAGACCTTCGGCTCAGAATAAAGCAATAATAAAGCAAGCTAATAAGAAAAATGGACAATAACTGCAACAAAATAATATGCTAAGCGAGGAAGAAGAGACGGTAAAAGTATTGCACTAAGCACTCTGCAAAATCATGGAGATTATACCATTTCATATTCTCAACCATGTAACTGCTCAGAAAGGAGAAAGTCTTTGTTGATGTAGCCTCAAAAAAGAAACTTTTATTTGTTTGCTCCTTATTCATTATTTTTGTTCTACAACAACTACTACTACAACCATCTGAAGCTAGTTGAGTCCGTCATATGAATCCTCACTGTCCAGTCGCTCAAACTCATGTCCTCCTCCTTCACCTCAACCCAGGTACAACCAATTTTCATTCATCTGTATAACTTGTATTTTCTTCACCAGACCCACTTAGGGGATCACACTAGGTATGTTGTTGTATAACTTTGTATTTTCTGCATCATCTAACCTATTAGACTGAGAATATAAGCTTTGACAATACCACTAAATGTACTGCATTTCCTTGCTCTATGTTGAGGAGATGCTTCAGACACTCTCTAACTCAATTAGAATCTATTCTTAGATGCATAGTCCCCTGCACTGATTGAAATGATGAACACACAACGTATACAATTAAGGACATCACAATTTAACGGAATGAGTTCAAAAGGTAATCCAAGTTGAAAGACCACCTATATAAGAATAGAACATGTATTAAAAGATTATTGAAGTTCTCTGAGCAGATGAGACTTGAAAGAGTAAGATGAACTAAAAGAAAACAACGATGCTCAAAATAACAAGATAGCTCCTTGATTTCATGAACAATATAACATAGAGTGAAGAGTATTGAAGTTCTCTGATAAGAAGAGACTTAAAAGAGTAAAATGAACGGGAACGACAAGCCGGTAGTATAACTAACCAAGTTCTACTTCCCCCACAAACTATAATCACTTTAGCATAAGCAAGACACTCAAGCACTCAACATTCAATTCCGCCAGCTCGACTTCTGAAAACATCGAGCCCCATCTCTGTAGGATCAGTTGCTTGCAGCTCTACCTGGAATCCATCAAGCTCTCTCTTGAACCTGTCTTTGGAGCTTGCATAAATCATCTTGCTTCTCACCCTTGCCGTGTCAGGTGACCTTCAACAAGATACAGAACAAAAGGTCAAGCTAGATAACCAAGAGTATAAACGAACCGGCAAGATGAAAGTTTATATCACTAAATTAAGTACTCCCTCCGTCCCAATTTATGTGACACTCTTTCCATTTTAGTCAATCCCAAAAAGAATGATAACTTTCTATATTTAGTAACAATTTAACTTTACAGTACCCATTTTACCCTCAATGAGATGATTTATAGCCACACAAATATCTAAGGCTTATTTTAGACCGCAAGTTCCAAAAGTCTTCCTTTATTTCTGAAACTCCACGCCCGATTAAACACCATCACATAAATTGGACGGAGGGAGTATACTTACCAAGCAATGAAGAATATTCTGCTCTTCTGGCAGTTTTCTGCTGTCATGAAATCAAAGTCATAGACAGCATACCGACACTCATCAGCAGGGAGGCCAGCAGTGAAATTCTCATAGCTTTCAGTTGGTTCACCAAGCTTTTCCACAACAACTTGCTTTGACTTCTCTTCAATCTTATAGATGATGAAGCGGTAGGTTCTTTTTGCCTTCAAGTCTAGAAACTTCAGCTTGCAATCATCATGCACAGCCATCCCAGACGCAGCGTTAGCCTATAATTTTTTCACGACATACAACATTAGCCCAAACCCACTACAAGGCAACACGCTGAACAGAAATACAGGGGAACAATAATGGGATAAATACCCTATCAAGATCAACAACTTTGTCTTACACCTATAACTCATTAGGTTAAAATTATCCAACCAGTCTAACCACACTTCCAGATACTCCTCCTTCCCTAAAGAGAAAAGAATCAACAAACAGAAGAACAAAGAAAAGAACCAAAGCCTCCAGTAATTGAGATTTCCAAGTCTTATTCATTTTGTCTAGAATTTACAATTCCCACTTAAAAGACCTCCACCAAATAATTGCGAGAAAAACACGTGAAGAGAAAAATAACAATTGCATTTCTTCTGTCTCAGAAGAGAAGAATACATTATTTTCAGAAGTCACTAAGAAGACCAGAATACATAAGAAGTCGAAAAGATGATTTCCTTTCCTTGTTTTTACTTTTCTTGATGACAAAAAATGAAGATGGTGGAACAAGCACTCTCACCAGTAGATTTTGAAATTGCGATACAAGCTGAGGATAATCCGGAATGAGGCTCTCATTACCACCCAGAGGGAAGAAAAAATAAAAAATAAAGGGGACAGTGGCATCACCCTGTGAGACCTTTACTATCGCATAATGGAATTAATACAAACTCCAAACGTAACTTCCAATGTATGCGTTTTCCAGCACCCAAAAGTTCGAATAATCAAGGCTAACATCATTCCATAACTTTCAAGTCAACTTAAAAATAAATATCTTTTTTGGTGTTCGAACCTCAATAAAAGTCTTAGGAACAGAATAAAGCACAGGTAGAAACTTATAGGCATTCAGACTTACATGATTTGCAAAATAGTGTTTGTTTTACAATTTTCTCCATTATTTCAACCTCAACTTGACATATAGAATCTGAAGTTGAAAAACTAGTTTCAGGAGTATTTCAAGCGAAATAATAGTTTCACTCTACCACAACTTCAAATATACACTTTTTTCAGCTTCAACCAAATATTGTCAAGACGAAGCCTTATTGCCAATCCAAGCAAGAAATTTTATCCAATAAATCATAGATTTTAACTCTCCACACTCCTATTCTGAAGCCTGAGATTTACCCTGAACTTTTGCATAATTAAGCAACCAAAAGGAGAAGTCCAACCAAGAATAATATCTAGATGACCCGAACATAAAAAGGTTAATAGTCAAACCCACACGGAAGACTGTGCATGCAAGAGATGGTGGTATCAAAGAACTCACAATTCAAACCATAGTGTTACCAAAAGAATCAACTATTAAAAAGAACAGTTGGAGTCGTTTGTCCAAAGAATTTTTTTCCTTTTGTTAAACATAATACTGGTTATACATTGGATTGATTTTTTTAAGATAAGTGTTTTTTCTATTCTTTACTTTCTTTCTTGTTTTATATTATCATTTTATTAGCATCTCTCATTGGTAATATCATCACAGAGTTGAACATTGTGATGATCATAGAGTATTTGGTTCTTTCAAGTTCTTATTTCTTACATGCTTGCTAGTCGTAGAAGAGATGTTTGACCTCATTAAGATTTGTAAGTTAAGGCCTAGCTCCCCTTGCTTGTACTTAATTCTTTTTGAGATTCTTTATTATGAATGAAAAAATTCACTCAGGGTAAATATTTGAGTGGTCCAATATTCGCTTTTAAAAAAAAAAAAAAAAAAAAAACAGTTTTTCCTACCCCACAAAGGTGTAGGGGTAAGGTCTGCCTACATCCTTACCTTCCCAGACACCACTTGCACTACACTGGGTATGTTGACAACATACCCAATGTAATCCCACAAGTGGGGTCTGGGGAGGGTAGAGTTTACGCAGACCTTACCTCTACCTTTGTGGGGTAGAGAGGTTGTTTCCAATAGTTTTGAGTTTTTCAAGTGAAGTTTTTTTCCCCTCACATTCAACTTTTTAAAAGATAAATGCATGTTCAGACACAATTTTGTTTTCTCCTTTTAAATCTGCTTTGATTTGCGATATTTGAGCCCAGGGTCTTCCGGAAATAGCCTCTCTACCTCCATGAGGTAGGGATAAGGTCTGTGTACACTCTATCCTTCTCAGACCCCACCTTTGGGATTACACTGGGTATGTTATTATTGTTGTTGCATGTTCAAACTTTAATTTCCAAATACACTTTTTCAACTTAAACTTCAAATACTACATTTTTTTCAAATATCACACTTGTTATGTCCAAACACCTACTACAAGTGGCTACTAAAACAAAGATCTAAAGATGGATTTTGAAAAAAGAAGGGGCTCTTTTTCTTTTTCTGATGACAAGGGAACCCACAGCCGCTACCTTCGGGTGCGCACAGGGTAAAATCCACTCCTATGCAATAGCCCGCAAACCACACAGGAGAAATAACCCGCATCAAAAATAAAAAATAAAATAAAAAAGGGGCTCTTCACAGCTCAAAATCACGGCCATCAGAAGATCCCAAAGCAAAATAATAAATAGTCATATGAAATACCTAATACGCATTAATCTAATCATAAATTGAAATCAGATCCATAAAACGCCAAAGAAATGAGCAATCCAACTGGTAATTTTCATCAAAATTACAGGAAATCGTATCTGTTTGGCCATGAAATTTGTTTTATCTTCAAAATATTTTTCAAGTGAAATGCATGTCCAAACACAACTTCAAGTTCCAAAAATCACCACTTCAAAAACTCAAATTTTCACGTTTCAACTTCACAATCTATGGCCAAACAGGAGCTTCTAATATGTATAAATAATATATCTAAAAACTCAGTAACCTGTCTTTTTTTTTAATAATCTATAACTTATAAACTCAAAATCCTAACTCCGTCTCTAATTAAAAAAAATGGTCATATGAACTACCTAATACTCATCAACTAACAATAAAGTAAAATCAGATCCATAAAACACTAAACAAATCAGCAACCCAACTCGTAAATTTCATCAAAGGTATTAAAAAATCATGTCTATTATACATATCCTTGTACAGATCGAAGTAGTAGCTAAATTTTAAAATCATTATAATTAAAATTATGTTTACACAAAGAGTTATTAAAAAAAAAAAAAAAATTGACTAACCATGATTGTAGGAGAGAGAACCGATGAAGGATGGAGAAAATTTAGGTCTCCGATAAAGTTGGTATTTGGGGAAGATGTTTTTTTTTCTCTTGTCGATGATGAGACCAGATACGAAAGAAGAGGGGTCCTTGTTTTTCCTCTCTTTTCCCCCTTTTTTTTTTTTTTTTTTTTTTTTTTTTGAGGGAGATTGTGGTTGTTATTTATACTCCGTCTGTCTAAATTTATGTGATATATTTTAATTAGGCGTGAAGTTTAAGAAAAAATGAAGACTTTTGAAATTTATTGTCTCAAATAAGTTATAAATATTTGTGTGGTTATAAATTATTTTCATCTAAATTTAGGTGATGTAATTTGATTAGGCATGGAGTTTAAGAAAGAAAGGAAGACTTTTGAAATTTATTATCTAAAATAAGTTATAGATATTTGTGCGGTTGCAAATCATTTCGTTACGCGTAAAAGGTAAAGTTTAAAGTTAAATTGTTGCGAAATAAGGAAATGTGTCAATTCTTTTTGGAATTGACTAAAAAAGAAAGTGTGTTATATAAATTGGAACAGAGGGAGTAGTATTGAAGAGTTAAAATTGTGTTGGATAAAATTATGTTGGACATGTATTTCACTTGGGAAAAAATTGAAGTTTTGTAAGTGAAAGAAAATTCAATTGTCTCGCGGACGCTACGTGTTATACCCCGTACTTTGTACGTTGGAATATTCTAAGTTGGTTGCGACAAGTTATGGACAAGACTTTTTAATTTTCGATTTTTGTTGATTTTTGTTTCAACGAAGTTTGCACATTCATCTTTTCATCGGGTATGTGTTGTAAGAGTAAAATCGAATAAGGAAAAGTTTGGGTTAAAAGTGAATTATGAAAAGTTAAGATTAAAAGTAAAAATTAAAATTTTAGAAGTGAAATTTTGGAAATTAATTATTTCATGAAAATGGCCATATGTGTACATGTGTGTAGGAAGTGGGGCCCTCTCCCTCTTTATCGTCAGAATTTAATTAGTGCAAATATAGGGGGCCGTATGTGCATATATATTTGTTGGGGCTAGATATATATTGTTATAGCCGTCAATCGTTAAGGGTGTTGCGAGATAATGGTAAGAAGTAAGGACGAGGCTATGTTTCAAAAATTATTTTAATAAACAAGTGGGTTGTGAATATTAATTGTGAATATTGTTGGTATGGAATATTGAGAAAGGTTGAGGCGAAAAAGGAAAATTCAAAAAAAAAAATGGTTCATGGAAATATTTAAAAAGGCGAGGGGCAAAATGATCATTTTACAAGAATTCAAGAAGCGTCATTAAAGGGGCCATGTTGGCGAATTTTGAAAAAAAAAAAAAATAATAAGAGAGAAAAATGTGTCATCTTTTGCTCCAAGAAAAATTCAAGAAAAGGAAAGAAAAATCAAGAGAAAGAAGAAAAATCTAGAAAGGGAGAAGGAGGATATAAGTCCATAATTGAGGGCTAAAGCATAAATAAGGAAATTGGTGGAAGACAAGTATATATATAGGAAGTCATCTTTTTAATTGAAGAGAAAGAGAGAACAAAAAAAAAAAAAAAAAAGATGAAGAGAGGAGACTTAGGGAGGGTTCGGCCATGGCAAAAAAATCTAGCCATGGGAAATTGATAAGGAAAAATTATTTCCTCACTAATATTCTAGCTCTCATTTGGAGGCCCTCACAACATGGAAGAATTGTTGGAATATGAAAATCATGTATTTGGGAAAGTTCATGACATCAACCAAGAGGAAACTTGAAGGGAATAAGGTAAGAACTAGACTCCTTATATGTTTTAGAAGGTTTATGTATGTTATGGTATATAGAAATGAATGGAAATCATGTGAATAGGGTGTGTTGTGTGTGTGGCCGTATGGTGGTGATGGTAGGATGTGATGAATAAATTCTATTTAGTATTTTGATTGTTGTTGTGATTATGGGTGATTGGTATATGTTGTACTATAAAGGAATGAATGAAATCCATGAAATATAAAAATTGTGTTGTAGCCGTGTGGAGTGCATGGTTGGTAGTGTATATGTAATGTTATGTGGAAAGAATGGATTAAATATGTGTAGTATGTTGGTTGTTGTTGGAATGTATAGATATGGATAATAAGGCATGAAAAATTCATGAAATATATGCATGCTTGGTTGTGGCCGAATGGAGTGTTGTTTGTGTAAAAATGATGAATTAATTTTATTTAGTATTTTGATTATCGTAGTTGTGGATTATATGGTGAGAATGAGGTGGGATGATTTTGAAGTGAATTTGGAATCATTGGAGAATTATTGAAGAAGTTAGTGTGGCTTTTGGTGTGGTTTCTCATAATTGTAAGAATGAGATTGATAATGTGTAGAATAAACTTGGCATGCGTGAGCTTAGGAGTGAAATATTTGTTTGGAAGATCGTAAGTTGAGTTGCGGTGATTGAAGTTGAAAGAAGGAATTAAGTCGCTATTGTTCTTGTTGAATTGAATATAATTGTTGGTATTGTTGTTGATAATGTGGCCGGGTTACATTCCGGGATTGTTGTTGATTAAAATTAAGAGGTTAGAATCTCGGGGATGGCGTATTCTTTGAAATCTTTAGGAAATTTTGGTAGACTAGTGTTACTTTGAGAATTTACTCTTAGATGCTCAAGTTAACATTTGGTAAACATGACCAAATTGTAGATTTTGGCGGATTTGCAACTCGGATTTGGAGTAGCAGAAGGAGCAGAAAAAGGTATGTAAGACTTCACTTTCTTTCTTTGGCATGTCCTAGACATAGTAGGCTTGAGCACGGGCCTGGAACAATTCCTTTCCCAGAAATCTTAGATTGAAAGTAGTTACTATTCATTCAGTAGAATTGAAATAGAAATTGTGCAAAATGTGAGAAAAACTTCCTAGACCTCTAGAACTCGCATATATAAGACCCGGTTACCCTAAGATCCTTACAAGTGACGTCATAAGTTGTAATATACGTAAACTTGATACGCCGCCTCATTTGACCCGGAGGTGGGCCCCTTTGTTCTGGATTTCTTTGTTGTTCTATTGACTCATTATAATGTAGAATCCAATGGAAACTTTTGATTCTTATTCGTCATCGAAAGACAAGTACTGTAACTATGCTAACAAGGATATTCCTATGATGGCAATAGAGATGCCAGATATGAGAAAGTAACTACAACGTCCTTATTTTCAAAAGTTAGAAATTATGACTTTAAAGCGTGACTTTTCTCCTTAAAAAGTTTATAAATGTTTTCAAAAAATATTCATTTTTCTCCAAAATCCAAGTTTTACGTTTTGATAGTTTTTACGACTAAAACGACGAACATGATTTTATAATGACAACGATGATGCTAGATATGAAAGGAAATGTCTATGACGAGTATGTCAAGAGCATGTACCTACCATGAATATATATTTATGACTATGTTTTACTATGACATATGTGTATGAATGTGAATATGTAAATGTGTATGTATATGGGGAAGTGGGGAGGGCAACTGTGTCCACCTGATTCGGTGGCTTATCATCCGGACGCGGGATGCCCGGTGGCAGGATTTATGGGAGAGCGGAAACGGCGTACGTATGTGATATATATTCTATGTTGGGTTCTTGTTGGGGATGGGGGTGGGAGAGCGATGCGCTCGGCGTACCGTGAATGTAAGTGAAGAACACGAGTCTTCGAAATGCTCGTTCTCTGTATATGTGACATGTATACTATGTTGGGACTTCGTTGGGGAGGGGGGGGTGGGAGAGCGAGGTACTCGGCGTCTGTGAATGTAAATAAAGGACAACATTCTCGAAATGTTGTTTTACTCGTATACGTAAATAAGAAGTGCCGTTTTCGGGAAGAAACTAAGCATGCATCCGCCCCTCGAAAGGCACTCGCGCTCGTACGGGGTTATATCTAACCCGGATAAAGTCCCGTGTGTTTGTACCGTTATTACTCATACCGCATATGCCTTTATCGTTCTTATTCATGTCTTATACTCGCACAATGCTTACGATCTCCTTTTCTTCGGGGGTCGCGTTCGTGCCGCGCGCGGTACCCGGAGGAATAACGACCGGACGAGAGATGCTTTCGCGAGGTCGGGCAAGCTCCGCTGCTTCCGAGTGTCGCCGAGTTAGCGTGCGGTGCATGTGATTTCCGAGTACGAGTAGAGAGACTTTCTACGTAGCCGCCGGGTTCGGGAGTAGTTTGTATTAGGATACGAGTTATATACAGCTGCATGTTTTACTTGATTTAAGAACAACAAAAGGATATTTCAATAAACTATTTATGTTTACTTGTCTTAAAGGTTTTAGAAAAAAAAAAAATTTGAGTACGTAGTAGGAGCCGGCGGGTTTCGCTCGGCTGCGATTCTGATCGGGTGCCCATCACACCCTGATCAAGATTGGGGTGTGACAGTGAAGCTCACAAGTTGTTGATCCAAAGCAATTTTCCAAGGTATTTTAGCCAAGTTGGAAGGGCAATTGTAACGTGAAAGTGGTCATTTGGGAAACAAGAACAAGTATTATTTCAATATACAAATCCTAGCCAAGTTGAGAAGTCAAGTGTTAAGGTAAGGTTTAATCTTCTTTTACATGTATTAAGGGTGGTTTGAGCATGTTGTAATTTGTAGATATGGGTGAAATTCATGAAACTATGTATGTTGGTGTTGAAGCCGTGTAGGGGCGGTTTTGTGTAGAAAATGGTGAACAAATTTTACTTAGTATTTGGTTGTTGTTATTATGGATTTTATGATGAGAATAAAGGTATTTAATGGTTCAAGTTGGAGTTGTAATTGTTTGTGGGCTGTTGTAGAAGTTAATATGGTGTTAGTACAGTTTCTTGCATTTAAGTGAATAATGTTGTTAACGTGTGGTTGTTGGTGTAGTTCATGAATTTGGATGAAAAGAATGTGTTAAGGAATGTATAATAAATGTAAATGGTTTGCTTGGCAAGTCCGTAGACGTTCGTGAAGTTATCGGGCATCTTTAAGTTACTAGTTAGGGGCTGTCTAATGTGTTGTTGTTGTTCTTGTTGAGCTTGGAAGATTATATGTTGTATTATATGTTGGTTGGGCTGTTTTGGAATGTTGTACGGGCTGTCCGGAGTGTTCTCGAGTCTTGTTTGAATAGTCTCGGGTTGGTACTTGAACGTATGATTATTGATGTTGGCTTGGTTGTATGTGGTTGGTTTGAATATAAGGGAAACGTCGTCTAATTATCTAGAAAGGAGTTACTTACGCTAGAATACATTTTGAATCTCCCCGTAGCTTAACCGTAGTTCTTGACGTCTTAATATAGGTTGAGGTACTATTGGGCGGCGTATACGTGTTGTGTTGCGAGTAAACGCTACAGGTATGTAAAACCTATCCCTTCTTTCTTTTATCATGTCTTAGACGTAAGTAATGAATAATATGAGTTTTGGGGTAATTCTATTCACAAGTTCCGAGCATGATTTATGATTCTTATTCATTTCTTGATGTTAGAACTCTTAGAATAGTCGAGATACTGCCTCGATCTTTTATATGATTAGATAGTAAATGATGCAAAAAGGTTCATATTCTTAAAAGACTTTATAACGACTAATGTCCTTAACTTTCATAAGCTGTTTCACATTATCTTGATACATGTCTATGATCCCTGAGGCTTTACTTGATATAGTCTCAAATGATGATTTATATGCATATGGTTACTCACTACTCGTCAGCAAGCACTCTTTGTTATTACATCTTCACGAGTCCGGGCCGTGTATGTTATCACGCACATTTTACTACATTATCCGAGTCCCTCACTAGAGGGCCGGGTACGCTATATGATGATATGATGATATGATGATACGATGATATGATATGGCACCAAGTCCCATGATGGGCCGGGTACGGTATACGTGTACACGACTTTATTCACTGAGTCCCATAATGGGCCGGGTACGGTATATGATAATGATATGCATGATCTCATTCGTAAGTGTTATATCCCGTATTTTGTACATTGGGATAATCCGAGCTAACCATGATAAGTTAAGGACAAGACTATTCCGGGATATGAGGTTGAGACTTTTGACCTCCGATTTTATTTTAAGGCATAAGTTGCTTATGATTTTATTGGTATGGAATATTAAGGAAAATTTGGGGTTAAAAGTGAATTAAGGAAAGTTATTAATTCATGAAACAAAGGCCAATGTGGCCGTGTGATGTAGTGTGGGTTCCCACCCATGGCTTCGCTAATTTTAATTGATCAAGCCATGTGGCAGACATACGGTACACATGGATGAATTATATATGTACATATTAAATGATGACCAAGACAATTATTCATCTTTTTCAACACTTAGAAACTTGGAGAAACATGGAGAAAAAGAATGAACCATATTCGGCCATGGCTGGCCGAATTTGATGCCCCTTGAAGTTGATCAAAAAATAATTTTCTTCTAGAAATTCAACCAAGTGGAAGGTCCTTGTTAACGTGGAGTAGTTGTTGGAGTCAACAAATCATTTATTCTTGCAAGACACAACCCTAGCCAAGTTGAGGAACTAAGTGGTGAAGGTAAGGTTTAATCTCCTTTTACATGTGTCATGGATGGTTTATGTGTGTTGTAGTGTGTAGAAAGGGATGAAATTCATGAAATTTTGTATGTTGATGTTGAGCCGTGTAGTGGGCTGTTTTGTAGGACATGGTGAACAAAATTTATTTAGTATCTTTGGTTATTGTTGTTGTGGATTCTATGATGCAAATGAAAGCTTAATGGTTCAAGTTGAAGTTGTAATCGTTTGTGGGCTGTTTTAGAAGCTAATGTGATTCTAATATAGTTTCTTATATTTAGGAGAATGATGTTGTTAACGTGTGGATTGTGGGTGTAGTTCATGAATTTGGAAGAAAGAAATGTGTTGTTGTTGTTCCTATTGGAATTGGAAGGTTTCGGGTCATGTTGTAGGTTGGTTGGGCTGTTTTGAATAATGTGTGAATTGTTTGAAGTGTTCTTGAGTCTTGTTCAAATGGTTTCGGATTAGTACTTGAATGAGTGAGCATTGGTGTTGGCTTGATTGTATGTGGTTGATTTGAATATAAATGGAATGTTGTCAAATTATGTAGAAAAGAGTTACTAACGTTAGAATGCGTTTTGAATCAATTGTTGATGTTGTTAGTATGGTTGTTGGTATTGTTGTTGATGATTTGGCCGAGTTGAATTCTCGGGGTTTGTTGAATTTACAGGAAAAATGCTGCCCAAATTTTTGTAAATAAAGTGCTAGCTTGGGATTGAATTCCTAAGTGCCTATGGCTAATGTTTGGTGCCTAATGACGTTATTGTAGATTTTGAGAAGCCTAGACTTAAGTTCGCATTAGCTTAGGAAGCGGACAAGGTATGTAAAGCTTACTCTTTCTTTCTTTTGGCATGTCTTAGACGTAAGTAGGATATGATACGGACCTTGAGGTAATTCTATTCATAAGATCCGAGCATGTATACGATTCTTATTCACTTCTTGATGTTGGCATTCTTAACATAGTCGAACCATGGTCCTTATGTCTTTTTGTATGATTGGATTTCAAATGTTGCATAAAGAGTTTTTGTTCCTAAAGGATTCTATGTCGAATAAGGTCCCTAACTTTCATAGACGGGCTCGGATCGCTTCGATACGTTCGTAGAAGATTCTATAACGAATAATGTCTCTAACTTTCATAGGCGGGCTCGGATTGGCTTGATACTTGTCCGTAGTCCCCGAGACTTTCCTTTGTTCAGTTCTAACGACATTAGAAAGAACTTAGCATGACTATCGTCTTAACCCTCGAGTGTCGATTAATTACTTACCTATCGAGTCTGTAATGATGATTTACTTGCATATGGTTACTCACGACTCTGCTCGTGCATACTGTTTTTACATCTTTCGCCGAGTCCCGGGCCGGTTATGTCATCGTGTGCACTATGCTATATTCCGAAGTATGATGTGTTATGGTTCATCGAGTCCCTCGCTAGAGGGTCGGGTACCGTATATATGTTCTGGTGTTATGATGTGTTATGGCGTTATGATGTGTTATGGGGATATATCTTTGGGTTACGGATATGAAATCTTACGGAGTATGATGTGTTATGGCGCCAATGACGGGTGGGCGACCATATTCCCCCGAGCCATGCATGATTTGTGTTTTAATCGGTAAGCATTTTGGTATTCGGATATTGCACTTATTTTCCGTACTTTTTGTTTCGATTATGATCCACATTTCTTGTACTTCATGCTTTGCATACTCGGTACATATTTAAATGCGACCCCGCTTTCTTCGGGGGCTGCGTTTTATGCCGCGGTACGGATACTCGTTTCGGTGATCCTTGACTTAGGATTTCCATTCAGCTATTTTAGAGCGCTCCCCTTGTTCCGGAGCCTATATTTTGGGTACAGATACCTTTGTTATATATGTGTATGTATGCGTCTATTCAGGGGTACGGCGGGGCCCTGTCCCGTCATATGGTCTGTTGTTACTCTTGGGGTACGTAGACACGTATGCGTGGGTTGTGGGTAGTCACTTCGCCTGTGTACGTGTGATTTGTGTTCTGGGCGTCCCCCTATATTATGACAGCCTTGCTGGCTTATGTGCGATATCATCTGCTGAAAGTTGTGACAGCGATATGTATATATATATATATTTGTGACAGCTTTGGGGCGACGTTTCACTTTTCTGTATGTATAAGATCTGGTTATGCTAGCTATGGTCTGACGTCTGACCTTTGAATATATATAAGTTATTTGTACGGCGATTATGGTTAACGAGTGCGTATGAGTGCCGGCTCGGGCACTAGTCACGGCTACGGGTTGGGTCGTGACAAGTGAGAATATAGGTACGATGACTTCTTGACTATTATACTTGTCTCTGGAATCCCTACTTCGATTTATGATCTTTCTTATTGTATTTCATGCTTTATATACTCGGTACATATCTCGTACCCCCCACTTTCTTCGGGGGTACGTTTCGTACCGCCGAGTACGGACTCTCGTTTTGGTGATCATAAGCTTAGGATATCGATTCAGCTATCTTGGAGTGCTCCCTTGTCCGGAGCCTAGATTTTTTGGTACGGCATCCTCTTGTTGTATATATGTGTTTATCCAAGGGTACGGCGGGGCCCTGTCCCGTCCCTATGTAATCTTGTTGTTACTCTTAGAGGTACGTAGACATATGTGTGAGTTGTATATAGTTCTTTGTTCAGTTGTGTACGTATGACTTATGTTTTGGGACGTTCCCTTTCGTAGTGGCAGCCTTGTCGGCTTGCGTATATCATATGTTTTGGGATGTTATACGTAGTGGCAGCCTTGTCGGCTTGCGTATATATAGTTGGGATGTTCCCACATGTTATGACAGCCTTGCCGGCTTATGTACCGTTTATCTGTTGATGGTTGTGACTCCTCAGGAGACAGGTTGCGTTGATATATATACGTATATGACAGTTCTGAGATGACGTTCTCTTTTTGTAAGTTACATATTATATTTAGACATGGATCGATTATAGCTAACAGGTTTATAGATGAATGTCTAGCTCGGGCACCAGTCACGGCCTACGGGGCTGGGTCGTGACAAGTTCCAAGGTTGTCCTTCCCGGTTACGACTTACGAGATCGTAATTCATCATTTACTTCATTGTTACGTACTTCCCATGGCTTGTACCTTTCAAAACTTCATGGGACGTCTCCGATACTACATTAATATGGTAAAGTATGTAGCATGCTCATGCTCTGAAAGTGCGAGGTGTAACATCCTTCCCCCCTTAGAAACATTCGTCCTCGAATGTTGTAGCTTGCGAGCTTACGATGCTATCATTAATTTCTTGAAATGATTGTCCTCCTTTAGTTCCTGATCTCCATGCTCTTATACTATGGGCTCATTAGTTTTCTTTCATATTCCCTTAACTCTCTATCAAACTCACCCATTAATTTCATAACCTCATGTCCTCATGTATGTAACCGGTGGTCAACTGATATCCAGCTATCGTCCTGTTCTCATTAAGGTGGTCTCGGCTCATGATCGCTACGGCTCTCCGCCGATCTTGCGAATATTCTTAATTGTTGTACTCTTTTGCCTTGCTTCTTATTTCTCTTCAAGTGGACAAACTCCCTTGTTCAGATATGGCACCCTTTCTTGCTTGCTTCTTTGGTGCTATTTTAGATTATCCCTTTTTGTACTAGTCGACCTTATATACATAACATATCATATCCTTTTAATTACTTGGTCAGACTCTTTAATTCCTTACAATATCATCATATTCATACTTCAACTTTCCCTACAATTTCCTCGCCTCGTTTTTTTGCATAATTACAAAATAAACTCATTAACATGGAATTAAGATAAAATCCTACTTAATCAGAATTTCCTCCCAATACGAGTATGCTTCCCTCCTTAAGTCTTTGGCTCTCTTATACCGATGACTAATTGAGACTAAAACTAACCTTCATTATTCTTCGGTTCCTTATAGTCGTCCTTGCACCATTCTATTAGCTATTTCATCATGCGACTATTTATATGGTTCTATGTTATACACCCTCACAATTGATATAATCAGCGGCTTGGAATTTCACAACTTACGAGGTACTCCCTAATCTCAGGCAGTACTCTTTGTCTTGCTATCCATAGGCACACTATCTTCCTTTCCTTTGAAGATTATTGAACTTCCTATAAATATTCCTCTTTTACAGCTTTCATATCTTCTGGTGCCACAAGTTCCCTTTTTTTTTTTTTGGTAATCCTGATTGTCCTTTATACTTACTCCCTGATCAGCTTACAGACCCTTCTTATTCCTTTCGTTACCTCTCGGAGTACGTTACTGCATATTTAAATGTAACCAAAATTTCTCTGGTACGAGCGATTCGAACCATAGTCCGGAGACATAACATGTCACATTGACGAAACTCATTCTCTTTGATTCGCCAATCCCTTCATTATCTTGTCATGGTTCTGCTCCCATATTTGTCCCATAATACACTTGTATTCAATCCATTCCCACTTTCTTTTAATAAATCCTTGATATTTCGGTACATCTCAAACTTTGGCTCCTTGACGGTACATTTTCCCTCTTTTGAATTTGAGAATATTGTCATTCATCTCAGAATTAAATCTGTTCTTCCCCTCTTTGTAAAGGATGCTCTCACATACTAGTAGCCTTCGAGTATTAATCGTCTTTGATAGTCATCTGGTCGACCTTAGCGATCCTTCAACTCCTCTATTCCATATAATGCCGGAGTTCTTTTCATCGCATGGTTTAACTTATTTTCCTTTTTGCTAGTTGAGTTCTTGTATCAAATAAAAATGCTTATACATATTGGATACAAGTCAAATGCCTTCTTTATTGTCTTTTCACTTCTACCTCTCAGGACTAGTAGTCCCCTAGGTTAATGAATTAATAGGGACATCGGAATTCATTAGGCCCCTTATGGAGTGTTTGAGTATACCACGCTCCTTTAGCCCTAGTCTTTCTCCATGACTATCTTCTTAATATCCTTGAAATTCTCCTTGCTCTGGGCTCCCAATTTCGATTTATATCTATACTATACCATTAAAAGTTGATATTCCACACCATCCATTCCCACGACTCGTCCTTTCATTAGCTTAGCTCATTTTGTCTCGTAATTCTTCTTAACTACTTGTTTGCATCACAGCTATGCATCATAGTCTGTTATATCCCGCATTTTGTACGTTGGAATGTTGAAAGACAACTTGCGGGTAATTAAGGGCAAGGCCATTTTCCGGTTTTGTGTTAATGCGCAAGTCGCTTGTAAATATTATGGGCATGGAATATTGAGGGCAAATGCGAAATTTAGAAGTTTCTATTAGTTCATGAAATTTTTAGAAAAGCCAATGTGGTCGTGGGTCCCACTTGTGCCTTGACCACTTGTTGCAAGCCATGCAATAAAACATGTGTTCATCTTATGTTTGGTGGCCAAAAATATATATTGTGGACAAGGATGACAAGGCAAGAATTCATCTTTTGTCCTTTGGAAAATTCTAGAAATTTGAAGAAAAATTGGAGGGAAAAGAAAGAAGAGAAAAGAAAAAAAAAAGAAAAGGAGAGCACATGGCCGGCCATGTGCTTGGCCATGTGCATGGTCATGTGCATATATTTATATATATAGGAGCAAGTCATGAGGAGACACAACACTTCATCATTTTGCCTCCTAGAAACTTCAAGAAAAAGAAAGAGATGGAGAAAAAAAGATAGAGAGAAAACGGCCACAAGGGGCTGGCCGAACCAGCCCCATGGTGTTGATCATGGAAAAACATTGTTTCTTCTAGCTTTCATATCAATTGAAAGGTCCTCTACACCATGGAATAATTGTTGGAGCATGCAAAACACTTTTCTTGCAAAATAGAGGTCTAGCCGAAGTGAAAAACAAGTGAGGAAGGTATGATTCAATCTTGTTTTGTATGTTATGGATGGTTGTGCATGTTATAGTAGGTAAAAATAAATGAAATTCATGGAAATATAGAAGTGGAAGGGGCAGCCGTGTAGGTGTAGTGTGTGTGTGTTGTGTTGGAGTAAGGAATTAATTATATTCAACATGTTGTGTGTATGTTGTAATGTGTAGAAATGAATAAAATTCATGAAAAGGGTGGTGTGGTGTTGTGGCCGCATGTATGTGGTGTAGTGTAGAAGTGAAGGATTAAGTTTATTTGGTGTTTTGGTTGATTGTTGCTATAGATGTTATGATGAAAATGAATGTTCAATGATTCATGTTGGAATTAGAAATGTTGTGGGCTGTTTTGGAGAGCAATATGATTTCAATATAAATTCTTGTGTGCATGAGAATAATAATCGTTAGCATGCGGGTTGTTGATATAGTTTATGAGTTTGAAAGAAATAAATGTATTGTTGGTGTTCTTATGGCATTTGGAAGATTTGGGTTGGAATGTCTTGAACATGTTGTGAATTGATTATTGATATTGTTATTGTGATTGTTGGTTTGGTTGTTGTTGGTTTGGCCGGGTTGAATTCCCGGATTGTTGTTGATTAAAATTGGCCGAGTTAGAATCTCGGGGATGGCGCATTTACAGGGGAAATGCTGTCGAAATTTCTGTAGACAAATGTTGATTCAAGATTCGGATTCTTAAGGACTCTAATTGATATTTGGTAAACGTGACCAAATTGTAGATTTTGGCGAACTTGGAACTGGAATTTGGAGTAGCGTAAGAGGCAGAAAAAGGTATGTAAGGCTTCACTCTTCTTCCTTTGGCATGTCTTAGATGTAATAGGCTTGAATACGTGTCTCGGGGACCACTCTAATTCTAGAAATCCGAGCTTGAACTTGACTACTATTCATTCAGTAGAATTGAATTAAATGCTTATGAATAGTTGAAAGAATTGTCTAAACACCTAGAACTTGCATGAATAGGATCCGTTTACCCTAAAACTCTCATAAGTCGTGCTATGTAACGTATTATACGTAAATTGTGTACGCCGCCTCATTTGACTCGAGGTGGGCCCACTATTCCTTAATTTCCGTATTACGGTTAAAGGAAACTTTCGGACATCATTTCGACTACTAAATAATAGTTGTTTTAATTAATCCCTCGATTCCAAGACATGATTTTCTTCATAAAAAGTTCCTAAATGTTTTCCAAAAATTTTATTCTTCTCCAAATCTAAGTTTTACAATTCTTTTTGAAAGTTTCTATATCCAGAACGACGACTCCGATTTTACAACGACAAAGATGATGCTAAATATGAGAAAATGTCTATGACACGATATGCTATGACATGACACGATATGCTATGACATGACACGATATGCTATGATATGACACGGTATGCTATGACATGATACGATACAATATGACATGTTCTATGTTCTATTAATGTTGTCCTTCGTTGATAGTCTCATCTTAGAATAATTGTTCCCTCAAGGTGAGACAAAGCGACCATGATTATTCCATAATGTGATCGGAGGTTTCCGACCTTACGTCCCTCCGATGAATACATGACTTTCTTTGGGCTCTCATGCATGCCATACCTGTATATGTACATGGGTTGGGGGGATGGGATACATGTATACATGGGGGAAATGGGAAGGGAAACATGTTTCATTGCCACTTGGTCAGCTGGCTTATCATCCCGGACGCGGGATGCCCGGACGCGGGATTTATGGGCGAGCCGGAGTATTTCGGCGCAATGTGGGCGAGCCGGCTTGTTCGGCGCCATGATACCATATGACCAGATAAGCATGCATGGCATCCGCCCTCAGGGGCACTCATATGCACAGGTTACTCTGGTATCCGATGATATGTTCTATGTTTCCATGCAGACATTGTTCATATGCACAGGTTATTCCTTCATCTCACGATATAATATCTCTTTATTGTTCATGCTTACATCTCTTACTATGTTGCTACTCCTGCCTTACATGCTCAGTACATAGCTCGTACTGACCCCTCTTCTTCGGGGGCTGCGTTTCATGCCGCGCAGGTGTACCCAGATGAGCTGAAGTTAGCATAGAAGATGCCCAGCGGAGTTGGTAGGCTCCACTTGTCCTGGAGTGCTGCCGAGTCAGAGTATATATGCCATGATGATTTGTTCGGAGTTAGAGACTTTGCAGACAGAGTCGTGGGTATTGGGTTGTCATGTGTAAACGGATCTAGCAGCCGATATGTTATTATGTTTTGTGTCACGAGTCTTATATGATGTCAGATTCTATTTATAAAAGAAAAAAAATTCTATGTATTCATTTCTTACTAATTCATAAGTTCATATGTGTAATAAGAGTTAGCGGGTTCGCTCGGCTCCGAACATGGGGTCGGGTGCCCATCACACCCTAGTAAAGTCGGGGTGTGACATAGTCCTTCTAGTGTTCTATCGGTTCTTGTTCTTATCATGAAATCCTCACAAAGTACACCCTTTCTTCTTTCTTCATCTTCGTCGCAACTTGTACATATATATATATATATATATATATATATATATATATATAGATATATATATATATATATATATATATATAATCAATTATCATGAAGATCACTTCAAATTCAGCTAAACATGTTCAGATTGCACTGATATAATCAATTAGTCAAATACTTCGTCAATTAACAGACTACGTACTCATAACATGACATTGGTACCCATATAATTGCTCGTCACCTCACAAGTTCGGAACCTCCTTTTCAACCTTACCCCGTATTATTTAGTTAGTAACCAAAAAAACACTTCAAATAGAGTCTAGGAAGTGTCAACATGCCTTAGATTCGAAGTCCAAAGCTCATAAAATGGTCTTTACCTTCCTTGAAGTCTCCGAATATTCTCAATATGTTCAAGTATCCAATCTACATAAACATACGAGTCCGTAGACACCCATAATGATATATAAACTACTCGGTCAAAAAAGTCAACCCAAAAGTCAACTTTGAGTCCTCGAGATCGAAACTGAAATTTATTGAAAAATCGTATTATCCATAACCCATAGACCCTAAATTCGAAAATCATCCAAATCCATCAACAAATTATTACCTAAATTAAGCTCAAATTCTCAATTTCATCAAACGAAACACGGATTAAAACACTATAATGACAAGAGTCATGGAGATATGCTAAAAGAAGGGTTAGAATCTTACTCCTCTTTGAAAACGAGTTGATAGCCTCCAAAGTCGTCCAAATCTGAGATCAAGAGCTCCAAATATCAATTTATAAAATGTCAAGTCGAAGTGGGATTTTTCAATCTGCCTAAGGGTCCTTCTTGGAGATTAATTACAGGACCATCCAATGCTATCGTGGGCCTCCAGAGACTCAACTCCACCCAACGCGACACCAAACATTGAGATTGTGATGCACACCTGTACTGCCGACCGTATGCGACCGCGACAGATCCTATGCAAGTGTGATGACCTGGCCCCCTCACAACCCTTGGCAATCATTGGACCTCTCATCATGACTGCAAAGGCCAATTGCTGGCACCAAAAACCAGCAAAAATTTGGTGCCTTCCGAATTCCGCTTAAGTACTCGAAACTCACCTGAACCCTTCGGGCTATAAATCAAGTATGTATTTCACTCCAAAAAACACATTACGAACCTGGTGGAATGCTCAAAACATTTATCCAGGGTCATCTAATCACATTGTTGACCGTGGTCAACTCTTGATACTTAAATCAACTAGTTTATCACTTGAGTGTGCGAAACACTCCTGAGCCCCTTGGAATTCATCCAAACCATCCAACTAAGTCATAAATCATATTTCAGATCTAAGGAACTTTATTCGATTCCGTTAACCCCGAATGTTGACTTTGACCAACCATCCCTTTTATTTTTTTCTCAAGAACTCAAGATTTTGGTTTTCTTCTCTGATACTCTTCCTATTGTCTCGAAAACCATGTCACCCATCCATGCCAAACTCAAAATGACCGGACGGGTAATTACAAAGGGACTTATAGACTACATAGAGTCTTTGAAGAAGATGGATAAAGTACCAAAATTGGAGAGAATTGTTGAGGATTGGAGTAGGGGCTATTAGATTGAGTTCTTTAGGTGAACAAAGAATTGTAACCTTAAAAATTGCTCGAGTTATAGTGAAGAGTTGAAGACCTATTGAAGATAGGAAGTGATTTTTGGCTCTCTTGAGCAAGGAGTTTTCCATGTAAACATACTGGTGTTGATTTACTATTCCCCAATTTACATTTATAGATTGCAGCAAAATAACACTATTGTTGGCTAGACAATTAAATAATTAAGCACATGATATGAATAAATAACCAAAACAAAAAATCAGTAAAATCAATTCAAAATGCAACAACCATGAAAACCCCATAACCCTAGAATTAAGGAATTTAACTACGTATAATCATATAGAAAATCCAATACAATCCCAATAATTCATAAATAAAAGAGATAGATAAATACAAGATGAACCCATAAGTTATGCAATAGATCGCTCTTGCTTCTGATCAATGACTTTCTAGATTTTTCAATTGAAAATTGTCAAGGAGTTTTCAAAGAAAACCAACAATATTTATGCATAGACTGTGATCCAAACTCTTGAAAATGTAAAAGTTTAATATTTAACGTTCATGAAAAATTCATGGATTTTCACGAACTTGTGAACCATACTCTCATGAAGAAAATATATGCATCAAATTCATAAATTCATGAACTTTTGAATCACACTCTCATAAGAGAAAATATATGCATCAAATTCATGGTCCCAAAGGTGCGAAATAAATATCCCTAATAAGTTCAAAGAAGCAAGCAAGATTTTCATTATCCTGAGCAAAGAGATTTGGAATATTTGGAGATTGGTAGAAATAATCCATACAAGTGAATACGTGATTATATGCACCATAAGCTGCTTGATCCAAATCACCTTTGAATAGTAAGGTATGAATTAAATTCTTGAAATCTGATCTCAGAAGTACATAATGATGGAGACACTTTCTGTAAATCTTTCTAAATTCTGGATTTGTTTCACTTGAAGTGATTGTCAAAACCTTCCTTGCAATATTTGTGTAGTTTGAATATGCCAATTGGATTGTAATATCTTCAAGATTGAACTTAGTTGTCGCCCATTGAGCTCTTGAATCATTTTTGAAAATATTATAGCAAAAATCTTGTACAGAAGAGAAATCACAAGCTTTTTGAATTAGTTGGGTGACAGCATTTGCTCTTAAATTTGCACCAAAAACATCAACACTCAATAAAAAAATGTAGGGAAGGAGGAAGATTAGTGGAATTGATGAAGAACTAGAAATTGCTCTCCCCATCTTTTTTTTTGTAACTTACAATTTCATTATTTGAGATTATAAGTACGAGAGTGCAAGTATTTTTTTGAAAAGGCAAAACTACTTGTATTAATGTTTTTACCTATTACAAACTTGAATATCTGATTCCTTTATAATATGGATTATGATATTCTAAAGAGATAATGGTCAAAAACACGCTTAAAGTATCACCTTTTTGCGAGTTTTTTATCTGAACTATCAAGTGTTTTACGTTTTCTCCTTGAACTATCACCAACTGTTTATCAAAATATACCTCAACTAGTACTTCATGGTGCATGTTGTACACTTTTTTTTTTTTTGGTTTAAAAATGGTGTCAAATGGAACTCCACACGGATAATTAAAGTTATTAATTGGAAAAAAAAAAGAGATATTGGTCAAAACACACTCTTGAAGTATCACTTTTATACAAGCTTCCTACCTGAACAATCAGGTGTTTGTGTTTCCTGCCTAAAATATCACTAACTATTTATCAAAACACATCTCGAAATTAATGAATCAACTACCATGTGGACGAATTTTTATAGGCAACTTAAGTTGTCACTCGCCTTTTGGCCATTTTGTTCAAACACTTGGTCTAGTCAGCCTCAATGTGTGTTGTCAGCCTCAATGTGTGTTTTGATAAATACTTCTTTATCTCATGTGGAAAACTCGCAATAAAAATGATACTTTAGATCTGTTTTTTATCGTTATCTCTATTCTAAATTTGCCTCCATTGTAATAGTCAACATCTTAAATAGATATATACACACACATATAGTTTATGCATTGAACATCGTAACCGTTGGAGATACTACAAAAAGAATATATATATATATATATATATATATAAATGCTCAAATGAAATATTCTCAAATTATCCTAATTAAGAAGGCTGATGATCTTATATAAAATTAATAAGATTCTATATATATAAAGAATGAATGCATTTACTTAAGTTGCCCATCCTCTATCACATTGTGATAATCCTCATTTATATTATGCTAAATATGGACTCTTTAGTTTCAATATTTTTCTAGCAAGTTGTCTCAATTCAGGACAATTGCCCAAGTTTGGAATAAAATAAATTTCGTGGGTGGTAATTCTACTTTAAATTCGTTGTACTAAAGTCATAATTCTACGAAATCAAATAAAATACTCAATCATGTATATCAGAAAATAAATTTAGATCACGAAAAAGACAAATCACACAAGAGGGGTTAATTGAGTGTTTGCTAAATTTTGAAACTCTTTTGCGAAATTCTTATATTTTAAATAGTTTGAAGTTACTAACTAAACAATCAAAGGTTAGACAGTTGATCAACAATTAGTAAGCAAACAAGAGACTAATATAAGTAAGAAGATTCAAACTCAATATTTATACTAGTACGGCAATCCTATTCTGAATCTCCCTTTAATCATAGGGGTTTTGCAATGAGCTACTATTGTCTCGAGCACAAGTAATGAATAGGTTTCCACACTGATAAGCCAAGCTACCTTGTGTTTTGATGACTTGACAAACCTACTCGAGGAACTAGTTACGATGATAAGAAGACTAAGTGTCCTGAAGTGTCGTACGATCAACTCTGCAATTTTGTAAAAGCTGCTCAGTATGTTGTACAACGAGCAAAGACAACGACGACACGATTGCTTTATGGGCTGGCTGCTATCTTCACTCTTTCTCTACATATTCAAACATCATGCTAAAGTGAAGATTTGATTCATGCAAAATACAGAAATTGTTCATATCTAAAAGTGCAAGTCTCCACACATCAAGGTGTGTTGAAGAACAAACCCTCAATAAACCCAAGGACCTGTTCTTCTACAACTGAAGCTGTTTTAAGTCCTAGGAGTGTTAAGTTTCTATTCCTTTGTTTTTAAACTTGTAAACCTACTCTTCTCAAAAGGAAGCGGCGTAGGTACCCTGAATTCTCAGTAGTTTCGCATAGGTAGTTTACCTTTATTCTATTGAGTGGTACCCTTGGCTAGAGTTAATCAAGGTGTATTAGTATGTTTGGCTGGAGGTAGTCAAACAGTGTTGAACTCTCAAAGGCTTCTTGTAGGAAGTGAATCTTCACAAACGTTTGAGTGGTACACTAGGATGGAATTAGTCTAGGCGTATCAATGGATTGGATAGAGGTAGTCAAGAGTTACTTGTAGTTGGGGTACTATAAGGGTGGAGGGATTATGTGAGTTAATTCCTAGATTGCAAGAGTTGTAATTTGAAGTTGCTCGGCGTAGTGGAGTTGAAATCCTACGTGGTGGGCCATGGTTTTTAATCCCTTGAGCAAGGAGTTTTCCACGATAATATCCTGTGTTATTTACTTACTACACTGCATCAGGGAACTGGTACACAACCAAGTCCCTCATATATTGTTTGGTGGACGCATAGCCTTTATCAATTGGTATCAGAGTCGGTTTTTTCTAAAAGGTTAACACCAAGAAAGGATCTTCAACATGGTTGCTCTACTAAACAAAGAAGAGAAGAGAAAGAATTTGAATGTTGAGGGAAGAAATGAGTCAAATGCTGATGAAGAACTAGAAATAGCATATTTCACTCACAAATTCCAAAGAATTGTTCGAAGAAGTGCTAAGTCCCTGAAAAAGAAAAGCCACAATGAAAATCCCAAGGACAACTCTAACAAGATAGCTACAAGAAATCTGGTGCTCGATAAAAGGCTCAGAAGAAAAGAGGAAGCTGAAAACTTGGTGAGGTAGGCTCTTACCGCATGGAGAGACTCGATGAGGGAATCTGAAGACGAAGCGGACTCAAGTGATGCACCCAAGTCTGGGGCCAACAACAAATCCTGAACGAGTGATTCGAATCCCAGTCTCTTAAAGAACCCTTGTGCTCAAAATAAAACCAAAGAAAAGGTGAAAAACCCTCTTGATGATCAAACCAAACTGGAAGGTCACTCCTACAAAAAGGCTAATCTTCTTGGTAAAAGATTTGATAAATGAGCTTTATGGACTCACTAAAGAAAAGGAGGAGCTAACTGAGAAACTTGACAACACAGAACAAGAAACGAATGATATGGTCGTTTTTATCGTACATCTACAAGAGGAAGTTGAGAAAGTTACTAAAGAAAACTTTCTTCTAAACAGCCATATCAAAGAACTGATGAATACACCTATTGAAGGAAAGGAGATAGCAATCAAAGCTCAGAATGAATATGAGAACTATTTTGAGCAAACCAAAGTGGATCCTATAACTAAGATGAAGAGGTATGAGGATACCACTAAATAAAAGACAACAAAGAAAGGACCTGGTCCTCACCAGGAGGGAGAAGACCTTCTTGAATGGAGAAGAGGAAGCCTAGTTCATCATATTCACCACTCCAAGGGACCCAATTCTGCATGGGTTCCCGATTGGAGTTAGTATTCCAGCCAAAAGACTTGAGTTAGAAGATGACAGTCAAAAGGCAATACATGAAACTTTGATTATCCTTTGATAAATGAAGAAAAGTCTTCTCACTCAAGGGTTCCTAAGGAAATTGTGTGCTTGAACGACACCTTGCCATGTTTTTGAAAATGAAAACTACTGAAGAAGATATGTGATCAAAGATACCGTGTTGAAATGAACATGATCCCTCCTGCCTCTCAAGAAAGTGTAATATCCCTGGGCACAATTGCAGAGTGCATGAACTTATTCAACGAGGCAAAAATTCTATACAGTATGAATGACCATGTTGCTAACACTGATCAGACAGCAATTCTAGAAGAAGCTCCTTACTTTCTACAATGGCAATGACAAGAGGAGATAGTATCTGCCCTGATCTCTAAGAGATCTGGTCTCTATAACTCAGGTTAGTAGTCTCTTCAGCACCTGTATGAAATTGAAATTGCCATTTAAGTGCCAAGTCACCAAGACTTTTTTGAAGAAAAAAAAACTCCTGAAGGTGTTACACCTCTTCTAAACCGTTTCGATCAAATGGTTCGCAACCCAACCAATCATCACTCTACAAAATCAAATACCCTTAAAATAAAATTCCACCTTTCCTCTCTTACTTGAAATCAAAATCTCAACTCATTCCATACTTCTCCTTCTCAAACTTCAAACCTGCTCTCTCTCTCTCTCTCTCCCCCTCTTTTGTAGAGCCTTGTTCATCCTTTCCAATCAAATCTTATAATGTCTAATGAAGAAGTCACCACTCAAGACCCTGTTGAAACAAACCCTGCCTCCTCACCGTCCAAAGCCAAAAATTCATCCGAATCGAACCAGCCTACTTCTTCCCAAAAACCCCAAACTCTCTTAGATCAAAATCCCATCATCACTTCTTCTGAGTCTCCTGTCACAAGTTGCAACCCCAAAACATCAGTACCTCAATCAAAGATATCAGACCCTGTTGAAAAACCCGACTCTGTTAGTAGCGAGCATATCATATCTATCTCAAGATACTTCCAGAATACTGATGAGATGTAAGGACAAGACAATGGAGTAGAACTTACTAGTCAATCCATTGAGAAAATAGAAAAGTCAAGTCAAAGTAACAAAAACCTAGTCTCGCAAGTCATGCATGAGGAAAAGACTGTGAGTGACAATAGGGAGCAATCTGCAGAAATCAACAAAGAAACTGAAGAAGCCAGTAATGCACAAAAGGTAACTCTCCTTCCTCTGAATGTCATAAAGAAGTAGAAGAATGATGGAACCATTTCTGGGATAGGTCAGAATCGATCTAGTGAGTTGGATAGGGATGCGACTCTCATGGAAGATTTTGCAAACACCTTGAGTGAATTAAGGGGTGTAAGGCCTTCAAAAGAAGTAAAGGAGACACTTGTTCCCTCAACACAAGAAGAGTCTGAATTCGAATTCAGGACAATTTTTGTGAATGATAAGGCACCAGATTTGTCCAGTGCAAACTTAGACTTAGTCATTAGCTCTAAACCTGCATCCTATGATGTTGTACCTTTGGCCGAAATTTCCCCTGAAAGGAATCACGGTCACAATGCTCATAAAGATGAATCTGATGAAGACGAGGTACCACTTGCCTTTGGGATGAGAAAACTATCTAGGAGTAAATCTGCATCCACAGTAAAGTATTCATCTACTCGAACAACTCCTAGAACCAGACTAAGGAAAAAGGCTGAAAAAATGGCTCTAGAATCAACTCTTAAGGAAAATAAAGCAAAAGGTACCAAAAGGACCAGAAGTTCTCTAGTAAAAATTGGTCTGATCGATGAAGTAGAGTCGATAGATGTGGAAACTACACCTGCAAATGACGCTGATGAAGATTTAGAGAAAGAAAGGGGCGATTCTCCTCTTGAGAGGAAAAACTCTAAAAAAGAGAAAGAGGGGTGAAAAAAGAGTCACTTAGGTTGAGGGTGACAAGTCAATAGAGGAATCCAAACTTTTAAAAAGAAGAAAAAACAAAAATAATTAGGTGTCATGCTCCTTAAAGAAGCAAAGGATGGATAAAACTGTGACTCAAAATGAAAAGAAAAGGAGAGAAAATCTGAAGAAACAAAAGGTGTTCTTTGGATAGGGTGTTTGATCCTGAGATCGCTGACAACTTTGGAATCAGAGGACTGCTTGAAATCATTGAGTTTCAGATATAGGGCCATCTGTTTGTTCCAGCATTTCCAAGTGTCTACGAAGCATAGGTGGCTAAGTTCTTTGAAAAACTCCACTACTCAAACAACCATGGCACTCTCTTTTCATCGGTCAGCAAAACTAGACTCGAGTTGACTAAAGAGGTACTTGGAGCAATTCTGGAAGTTCCCACAAAAGGAATGAGAGCTATTGAAGGCAAAATGAAAGCTTCAAGCAACTTCAAAATCATGATTGCCAATGAGGTAGTAAAAGATGCACGTGCAAGGGCAGGACTCAACAAGAAAGAGCTAAAACTAGAGTACCAACTTTTGTTTTAACTAGTCAACAAAGTACTGCTTCCCAGGACTGAGGGTCGCACCATCGCCTCCATTGCAGACCTCGTGCTTATAGAGGCATTGGCTAATTTCCTATCCATAAAACTTCCTACAATCATGATTAAGCACATAATCAAAGTGGTGAATGCGCCAGACAGAAAACATGAGCTTCCATACAGATTCTTTCTAACCAAAGTGTTTGCACACTTCAAGGTTAAGACTGACAAAGCTACAAAGGGATCCAAGAAGCATATGTTATCCATGGACACATTAGAAGAATGTGATAGTGTACTGAGGAAAGATGGCATTGGAGGTACTTTCACAATCTCAACTCTGCTTGAGGCATAGGAGAGGATCACTGCTGAATTGCAAAAAATCAAGGCCGAGAATTCTCTTCTTCAGGCGCAACTTGCTAAGAAAGAGAAAGCTACTGGCTCTCAAAGTTCTTTATAAGCTTCAAGAAGTGAGATTGAGAAGCTTAAAGCAGAAAATGAAAAATTGACGCAAAAAGTAGATGAGCTCAAGGACCAAATGCTCTAAGATCAGTGTGTCCATAGTGAACGCATGGATAAACTTCTAACTGCTCTGCCTCAATGCTCCTAAGATCTCCAGTTTTCTCAGTTTCCTTATGTCAACATCTCTCCTCCCTATTTTTTGTTTTGATTTGACAATTGGCACCTATGACAATCTATATTTTCATACACCTTCTGACCTGCCTACTATGCCTTCCTTGATTATTTGCTTGACTAGTTCTCTTACATGTCATGCTAAGTTGTTTTTGTGGCTCTGAGTTGATTAGTTTACTGACTAGTTCATCTTTTTTATGATACCAAAAGGGGGAATAATCAGTAGGTAGGGATTGGATTGATCATAGTTCTGTGATAGGACTGATCATCAGTTATTGCTCGGTGATATGTGTACAATTGATGGGATTGCTTTGGTTGCTACTATGGCCTGGTCCTTAGGGAGAACAAGTGGGAATCTAGTCCTCAGGGGGAATACAACTTATGTGTTTGTCATCATCAAAAAGGAGAAAATTGATAAGCCATGCTAGCTTATGTTTTGATGTTTCGATAACTTGACAAACCTACTCGAGGAACCATTTACCATGATAGAAAGACTAGGTCTCCTGAAGTGTCACATAGTCACCTCTACAGCTATAAAGCTGCTGCCACTATAGCAATACAACAGAGCAGCATACAGCAGCAGAGTTGCTTTAGGGGCTGTCAGCTTCACTCTTTCTCTACATATTCAAACATCATGCTAAAGTAAAGATTTGATTCTTGCAAAATCTAGAAATTGTTGTGTCTAAAAGTGCAAGTCTTCACACAGCAAGGTGTGTTCAAGAACAAACCCTCAACAAATCCAAAGACCAGTTCTTCTACAGCTAAAGCTGTGTTAAGTCATAGGAGTGTTAAGTTTATGCCCTTTTTCTCTTAAACTTGTAAATCTACTCTTCTCAAACGGAAGCTGCTGTAGGTACTCTGAATTCTCAGTAGTTTTGCATAGGTAGTTTACCTTCATTATATTGAGTGCTACCCTTGGCTAGAGTTAGTCAAGGCGTATTAGAGTGTTTGGCTGGAGGTAGTCAAATAGTGTTGAACTCTCAAAGGTTGCTTGTAGGAAATGAATCTTCACAAGCGTTTGAGTGGTACACTAGGCTAGAGTTAGTCTAGGTGTATTAGTGGCTTGGCTAGAGGTAGTCAAGAGTTACCTGCAGTAGGGGTACTGTAAGGGTGGACGGATTATGTGAGTTAATTTCTTGATTGCAAGAGTTGTAATCTGAAGTTGCTCAGTGTAGCGGAGTTGAAATCCTACGTGGTAGGTCGTGATTTTTAATCCTTTGAGCAAGGAGTTTTCCATGATAATATCCTATGTTATTTACTTATTACACTGCATCAGGGAACTGGTACACAATCAGGTCCCTCATACATTGTTTTGTGGATGCATAACCTATATCACATGCGCACCACAAATGTGAGATTTTAGATCTTCGCCTCGCCTAAATCCACTAAGGGTTAGAACGTTCAGTTGATTGCAAGATGGAGATGATTGTTCTACCCTCGTACAATTGGATATATTACAATATAAGAACAATGTTCACCAACGTAGTACACAAATTATGAATAGAGAGTTTGAGAGTATAACGACCCGTCTGGTCGTTTTTGAGTTTTAAGCCTCTTTTCCCCAAGATACCCCTTCTCATAGTTCCATCTCAGGGTTTTTGACTTTCTTGCAAAATTTGAAGTCAAATGGATGTCATTTAGTTCACTTTGGGAGAAGGTTTCACTTTGGAAATTTCGACATTTAACTATTCGAAGAAATTGTTTATTATGGGAAACATGCTCTGATTGGCGATCTGAAATTCCAATAGATTTAAAATATCATTTATGACCTGTAGGAATTGACGAGGCTAATTTTAGAATTCATTTTTTTTTTGTTTTTGTTTTAGACAATTAAATCGATTTTAGAATTAAATATGCCTATTTATGGTCAAAAGATGGTAACGGGAAGAAATAAGACCCGGATTCAAAATTTGTTGTTTTCATTAGCTTCGCATTAATGGTTTTGGCTTGTCGGGATCAGTGGCGCTATTCCCGAGCTAATTCGATGAGAATCGAAGAAGAAAATCTAAGTTTTTGAATTTTGAAGTTCTAAGTTTGAAAAGTTTATTTTTTGGTAAATAAGTCTGTAATCAAATTTTGACAGTTCCATTAGGTCCGAAATGTGATTTATGAATTAGTCGAGTCGTTGGTTTGGTTCCCGAGAGGTTCGGGAGTGATATAGGTGGCTGGTTCAGAAACTAGTTTTTGAGATGATTTGGAATTGACCTCGGCCAAGATCGGTTCAAGACGGTCTCATTTGGATGTTTTGAGAGTTCAAATAGGCTCGTATGATGATTTTGAACTTGTCCACAAATTTTGATTAAATTCTGATGAGTTTTGGATGCGTTTGGGTTGTATGATGCTTGTTTTCAATTTCGACGTCGTTTTGAGCAAAAGAGAATACCATATTGATCAAACTACCTTTGATTTGTGTTTCAATTGAACTTTCAGATCCATATCGTAATTTCAGAACTATATAAACAAGAATCGCCGCATTTTGCCAGCGTATGAGGGAAATATGGCCATTTTGCTAAAATATTTCACTGCTAGTTTTCTGGTGGTGAAAAAAAAAAAAAAGCCTTCGCGATTGCGAAGAAGGAAAATGCCTGGAAAGTGTCGCGATCACGAAGAAGGCATGAGACCATGTGTTGCAATCGCTAAGAAGGAAAATGCCTGGACAGTGTATAAATAGACCAGTCCAAAATATTTAGTATTTTGAGCATAATTTGAGTTCTAGAGCTCCGTTTGAGGTGATTTTTGCGGCGTTGTTCTCGTATCAACTAGGGGGTAATTATATAACATTTATTTTGGTGTTTCCCCATGATTATTTTTGTTGGTTATCGTTTTTATCCGTGTTTGGTTGGGGAAAATTAGGGTTTTAAACCCAAAAGTTGAAAAGTGGTAAACCATGGATTTGAGGATCAAGATGAAAGCTTTTTGAATGGGTTTTATGGATTTAGAATAACTAAACTATGGATAAACCAATTTTGAAATAAAATTTCAGTTTTTCCCTTTCGGGCTCGGAGTCACCTTTTTAAGTTCGTTTTTGGATTTCGAATTAAAGTATAGCAATATGGTATCATTAGACTCGTTAAGACTTGTAGAGTACTATTTTGACTATATTGAACCCGATTTTTAAATGAAATCACAGTTTTTCCCTTAGGGCTCAGGTTTGGCTATTTTAGATCCATTTTTGGGTTCCGGGTAAAAGTATGACAAAATGAGTATCCATAGATTCGTATTTTAATGTAGTATTCATATTTGATAACATTCCGAGGCTCTCTATAAAGGAAAGGAAAGGCTCAAGAGGAATAGTTCGTGGCACCTGTTCGGCATCGAGGTAGGTTACGATTTACTTCAGTTAGACTTTGATTAGTGAAACATATGTATGCGTAGAATTTATGAGAGAAAGCATGATTAGATCTTCATACATGATGTTGGGATGGATATACTCTTAGGTTGGTATGACTTTTGATTATGTGGGCTAGTCGCCGTTATTTTATGCATTGTGACTTATGGTGTACTTGTTATGTTTGGAAGTAAAGTATATGATAGATTCACTTTGGTGATTGCAACTAGATTGTTGATTCCATTTCCATAGTTGATGTGATTTATATAAGTCCTGATGTGGCTTATAGTGTTTGTGACTTCTATAGCAGGTTCATTGGCGTTGACTGCTGTAACACCTTGGAAATTTCATGTCGTTTGTATTATGAGTGAACTAATGCAAGCCTAAAGTGGACATGAAGCTCTTTTAAGGTTAAGAAGGATATTTGATAATTTTAAGTGTGTACCTTAAGGTTTCGGAGTTAAATGAATCGGTGAAAGTAAGTTCGTTAAAGAAATTGGAGTTTGAGTTATGTTTTGGGAAGATTTCGTATCATTTGAGTTATATATTGCTTAGTATTTCCTTAAGGGGGAGATATAGAGCCCCTTGGATGGCTAATGAATTTTTATACAAGTGCCAAGAAGGTTCCATAAGGATTGGAGGTCAAACGAATCGAAAAGAACGTGTTTTCGCGAAGATCGAAGTTTGTGGTCCAGTTTGCGGCCGCAAACTGAGTTTGCTGTGCATCAAACTGGCCGTAAACTCACCAAATTGGCAGCCTTAACTACCCAAACTCCTACCTAAGGAGAGGAGGGGAGATGCGGCCGCATATCCAATATGCTGAGCCGCATCTCCACCGCAAATTGATGTGGGTGGGGGGGGGGGGGGGGGCGACTTTGGCACCTTTTTAAATCCCAAAAGATTCCATTTTCATATCAACCTCCCACACTTATTTCCCCACACTTCTAGAAATTTCTTGACAGTTCTTGAAGGTTCCATAACAGTCCAAACCTTTCCATATCATCAAGCGAGAAAATCAATATCAAAACCTCAAAGATAATCCATGAAAGGTGATTGTTCTTGTTTCTCTTCAAGGTGGTGATGAACTTGATCTTGGAAAGAGTTGAGTAAGGTGAAGTTCTTTAATTATAAGGTATGTTTTTCCTATTATTTACATGATTAAGTTGATTTAAAGGACTCGCAAGTTTTGGAGAGGAAAGAATCATAGAAGAGAAGTTATAAAGTGTTGAAGTGAAGATGATGACTATGGGGTGAACTTGAAAAGGGAGTTTGGATAAATTTGAGATTAAATTGAATATAATTTCTTGAGTATGGTATTGTGGATGTTATTATTGTTTGTTGGGAGTTGTTTTGTAATTTGGTGGAAGTCGATAAAATAGGGGAAGTGCTGCCCAAATTTTGCTAGCTCATTAATTACACTAGTTTGAACTTAAGAATGTTTTCAAGATTTAACCTTAGTATTTATCCTCTTGAATGTAGATTTGCAAGCTTGGGAGGAGAATATTAAGTAGTTAAGGAGACGTAAAGGTATGTGAAGGCTATCCTTTTCCTTCTTTTGGCATGTCTTTGATGTAAGTTAGATGTAATAAAAGTCTTAAGCTTGATTATATTCATAATAATCGAGAACGTCCTTGATTCTTATTCACTCCTTGATAGTAGAGCTCGTAAGCATAATGAAGAGTCATTTTGTACGTCTTTTGTAGTTCAGATAAGTTGCTAGTATGTTCCAGGATGACATAAGGTATACGACGATAGTTGGGGCATAGAATTACCTGGTGTTATTCAAGTGAATTCAAATACATACCTTAATTGAAATGTTGTCGTTTATGAAACAAATGTAGGATTTGGCTCTCGTATAAGGTATAGTTAATCAGATAACTTTCTGGGCACTATGGTATACTTCTCGCGGGACTTATAAGCACCTAGTATACATTCGACATTTAAAAGTTAAATAGAAATGTGATAGTACTTTATATAAGTTGAGAATGGACAATATAACATTATATATAGATCAGGTTGCACATTCCACAACATATACATCATATATGGATTGGGTTGCAAGTTTCGCAACATATACATTATACTTGGATCGGGTTGCTCGTTCTGCAATATATACATTATATATGGATCGGGTTGCACGTTCTGCAACACAGGGCCAGATAACGTTAAGATAATCAAGCTATAGCATTACATATGAATGTAGTTGAAGTTTCTAGAGTATAATAGTCGATGTATACGTATGTGTATACTAAGAGTACTTCGATAATTCAAGGTCCTAGGTTATATTCTTATCTTCTCCTCTTATGACGTATGTTTATTGTATTATGCTTCATGCCTTACATACTCAGTACATTATTCGTACTGACGTTATTTTATTTATGGACGTTGCGTTCATGCTCGCAGGTAGGCAGGGGGACGGATCAGATTCTTAGGTGCTTCATCAGCTATCTCTCAGGAGCACTCCATTTGCGTCGGAGTTACAGTCTAGTGGTACTATTCTTTTGTGTACGTATGGGCATGGCAGGGTCTTGTCCCGTCCTTGTGATGTTATGCACTCCTTGTAGAGGCTCGTAGACAGATGTGTGTAGTTAGAGGTCCTATAACCTTATCGGTTCATTTCCTGTTTATCATTTCTTGCAGCCTTTTCGGCTTGTATACCTATATATATATATGGGCTTAGTTGATGATAATCATATAGACGTGCTATTATTTTTGCGGATTTAAGCTCTTTTAGATCATGATATTCATAAGTTATCTTTCATAGTCCACCTCGAATGATAATGAGAAGTATGCTAAGAGGTGTTCGGTAGGTTAGCTCTGGTACCCGTCATGGCCCTCCAGTTGGGTCGTGACAACTGCGTTGATTTAGCATTATTGCATTCATTCACTCATACATGATGGAAATGGTTTGGAAATGATTTGATTGGAGAAATATGGTACCTATGATGAAACATTTATGGTAACTATGAAAGAAAATGTGACACTTTTGATGAAAGTATGATGTGAATCCGTGATCTAAGGTCTATTCTGGATCAAAAGGTATGTGAATCCGTGATCAGAGGTTTGTTCCGGAGCGGAAGGTATGTGTACTCGTTATCCAAGATCTGTTTCGGAGCGAGTGGTATATGAAAGCCATGGGTCCCCTGCGGGTCATGACTGCCGAGACGTCGAGATTCCATCCAGAGAATATGTGTACAGGTTGAGATACTGGTCATTGCATTGCATGACCTGCATAGCATTGCATTGCATATCATTACATTTCATCCACGACATCGTATGACACTTTTATTATTGATTCTTGTCGTTCATGGATGGATTCTTCTTGTGGTAAAGATCAATTATTTGACTTGATAGCATTGTGGATTAGTGGCCCCATCTAGGCTTATGACTTGAATAGTTGAGCTTCTCTATTCCTTTTAACCAGTGGAATTCCTCGATTTTTGCGATGATCTAATATTTGAGTCTACCTGATTTTCATCACATTTTACGTCGATTGATTGGAATTGTTGGTTGTATTCAGTTGTGGTTACTTGAGGAAATAATAGAGACTTGACGGATGTGTGCTTAGGTGCTTCACCATAGGCGATGATTCAATAGTGATATGCTTGTTGACACCTAATTTTAACCACATAAGTCGCGTATTTTAATTTTAAAAATTCCCAAGTCAAAGACGGAGCAAGAATGTACCCTCAGAAAATTAAAATTCCAAAATCCCGAGAGAATTGCAAAAATTGACATTTAATTATTATTCGGTAAAAATTGATAATTTCAAGAAAATACGAGTTATTTACTTTCATAAATATAATCAAAAAGAAAATAAGTGTCTTGCTCCGTCTAATTCGGGAAAATTGATAATTAAAGACGACGTATGAGTTACAGCTCATTTTGACTGCATTTTTCACATCTTCAAATATTCTCCGGAACTATATCATTATTAAGCTCGTTTTGAAGCTAATATTTTAAATTTGCGAGTTTTAAATCTTAAATTATCCTAAAATAACTATTTTATTTAGTTATATATGTATTTATATTACTTAGTCATTATTTGATTTAAATTGAGAGGAGGGTTAATTTAAAACTTTTAAAAATTTTGAGGGGGGGGGGGGTGGAGTGTACAAAAATAAAGGGTGAAAGTTTATTTTTAATAAATTTCCACCCCCACTCTTTTATTTCTTTTTGCCCGACCACCCTCTCCTCCTCAGGCGATTTTTTAAGATGGTTTAGGGTTTCCTTTGTGTGGCCAATCCACGGTGGTTCTGGGCTGATCTTCACATGCGTAGTAGCCATGGGCGAGGCCTTGAGCCTCTAGCCAACTTGTACACTACGCACAAAATGTGAAGGACCTAGGTTAATTTCCCATAGGACCCTTCCAAAATTCGAGTACTAGGTTTGGGATTCTTATCTGTTTGGGTACGATCGTACCGTTAAAATACGTTGCATTTTGTTTTATTTGATGACTAAGTGTACTATTCCATTATTTGGCTGATTTATTAGATTTTTATTTGAATTTTAGGGTACAGTTTGTTGTATTGTTGATTTCTGATTGGATGCAGTACGAATTAGTACAAAATTGTGGGAAATTCGTTTTGTTTTTATTGAATTTGAATTGGTTTTAGGATAGGGTTTGAAATTGGGGGGGAACCTTCTATGTTTGACGCTCACCCCCCATTTTGTGCTATAAATGGAGGGGTTTGGTGACACAAAAGGGGATCTCTCTTTTTTTCTGAAAAATTTTAGAGAAAAAAAAAAGGGAAGTTCTGGATTTTCATTACTATAATCCTATTATAGATATTAAATTATACTACATATAGATACTGAGATTACCAATATACAAATACTATACACATATTATGTTCATATACCATATCATATAGCAAAGAATCAAAAACAAAGGGGTTTTTTTTTTTTCAAAGGATAAGTGTTGGTGTTGAAGTGTGTTGATCCAACCCCTCCTCTTTGATCTTTTGGTTGCCCTACAAAAAGGTAAAATTCTATTTCAGTTCATTTCATACTCATTTCTAGTTTGTTTTTATGCATTTAACTTGGTTATAGTTCCTTAATGATGTTCCAAGCTTGTTTTTGGTAGAACTTAGTATGAATGTTTACTTAAGGGTGTTTTGTGTGGATACAAAGGTTTTTTTTTTCTGGTTTACAGTTTCATTGATGCTTATCATGTTATGGTTCTATAATATTAGCATTATAAGGTTCAAATAGGTTTAAAATGAGATAGAAAGGTTAGTTTTAGACCATAGTTGTTTCATTGATCATTTCAGAGTTTATAAAGCTTTGTTTTCTATTTTTCTATGGGTTTTGTTGAGTCCTTGACGATTCTGTGTCCATTTTAGCCTCATATTAATTGTGTTAGGATCATTTGAAGTCATTAATCTCATGAATGCGCTAGTTTTGAACAAAAAATGAATACGTGATGCTTATGGTTTAGGCTCTTTACTAAAGCTGTTCCAAAGGGTATAAATAGACCTTTTCTCTTTGATTAATTATCGGGAAACCAGGCCTAGCATAGATGATGCTTTAAAATGGCTTTAAAATGATCACATGATAAGAACAGGTCCTAAAAATGAATCTAAGTCTTGATTTTTACTCTTAAAAGAGTCTACTGATATATATTTCCCTAGACTGCTTGTCTGATTTAGCTTTAAGTGGTCTTCTAGAGATTGTTTGACTTTTGGAAGACTAATTTGAAACTGTTAAAATAGGTTCTGTACATTGTGAATTTGTTATATTGGGGTCTAGATAGATACTTGACTCATAATGTTGTTGCTTGATACTAAGATTAGATGGAAAGGGGTTTGATGCTCATTTTAGTTCGCAGATTACTGTAACATCAGTAATATATTTTCAGATCTTATATATCATGTTGGTGTTGTTTAAAGTTGTTGCTGTTTTATAGAAGTTTGGCAATTTGTTGTAATGACCCATTCCGTCGTTACGGTGAATTTCAAAATATTCGTATCACCGGCTCCTGAAGACATGCTTGAGCCTTCCCTTGCGACTGGGGAACTGTTAACTCGATCGAGAAATCGTATGAGTTGCGCGTGAAGAATTAGATCGGGGCCAGCGAGCCCAGTGTTGGCCGCTTCAGCGCCATCCAGGTCGCCCCAGCGGTGCCGCAGTAGCGGCTTGTCTGCCGCAAAAGCGGCATTGCAAAAAATCCTCATTGACTGCCCCAGCGATGCCTTTGACGCAGAAGTGGTACTGCCGAAGCGGTGACGAGACCGCCCCAGCGGTCACATATAGTGGTTCCACCTATTTAAGTGACATTTCGGGAATTGGCTTCATTTCTCAAAACCCTAGAGGGTCCAGCCTCCTTTGGAGTAATTCTGGGGCCAAAAATGATACTTCCATGGGAAAGGTTATCCCCCTAACCTCTTCCATTCATTCTCCTAACATTGACTCTCATTAAAGATCCTTGTCTAGAATCACAAATGGGTATCTCAAATTTCATAAGTTCCAAAATTATGAACCTTTGTTCTTCTTGATATAAAAATCCTTAGAACATATTCCTATGCTCATCATCTTAACGTGGTTCCCAACCTATGTCACGACCCAACTAGAGAGCCATAACGGGTACCCAGTACTAGCCTACCAAGCACCTCTGATATGACATTCCATTCTCATTACTAAGTGGGACACATAGACAACCCGTGAATATCTTACTTAGTACGATCATAAAAAGCAATGCTCATAAGCATATGTCAACAAAACTTACCAAAATATTATACAACAATAAGGACTGATAAAGTTAGGGAACATGTAACTACATACGTCTGTCTACGAGCCTCTAAATAGATTACATGAATCCATAAGATGGGTCAGGACTCTGCCATACCCAAGTGTGTATACAAAAGAGTAGTACCAATATATGCGGCCCCGAACAACTGGAGCGCCTCTGAGATTTCACTGATGGGGCTCCTAAGGATCTGATCCGTTTCCCTGCTTTCCTGCAGGCATGAACGCAGCGTCCACAAGAAGGGACATCAGTACGAATAGTGTACGGAGTATGTAAGGCATGAATAGCAACATGATAAAAGCACGAAAAATAACGGAAGAAAAAAGAACCGTTTATATCTCATAATACCTTTAAAGACCTTCGTCATACTTACTTACCCTTCTCTAGAGGAACATTTCATACATCCACGTGCCTACCTATACAATACCATACAAAACAATACAATACAATATTGTACCCGGCCATATAGGCTCGGTATTATCAGTACCCGACCATAGTAAGGTTCGATAATATCTGTACCCGGCCACAGTAACGCTTGGTAGTATTCGTACCCGGCCCTTTCGGAACTCGGTGCCCTTTCAAGACTAGGTAGTATCCATACCCGGCCCCTTCGAGACTCGATGTCACACATGACTACATATATACATATACAAGAGTACATAAATAAAAGCACATCATCATCATTATCATTACAACCATATCTTCTCGTAGAGGAACAATGTTATATCCCGTATTTTCACACATTCGGAAATTTTGGAATAATTGTGACTTATAAGGAATAAGGTCATATTTTGATTCTATTTGATACATATGTTGTTGCTTATGAGAAGTGTGGACGCGGAAGCGTCGGGGAAGGCTAAGGGCGAAATTGGAATTTTGGAAATTAGTTTCGGGAATTACAAAACAAGACTTATAACCAATTGGGCTAAAAAAAAAAATCAAGGCCCAATAGAGAGGGGTGGCCGGCCATGGTATAATGGCCCAAGCCATGGGAATTTTCCATGTGCCAAATTAATATAAGGATCATCATCCTTAGAAACTTCAAGAAAAAATAAGAAAAGGAGAGAATCAAAACATGAAGAGCAAAAACTAAGGGCCATTCGGCCATGGTGAAAAATTTTCACCCTTTGAAATCTTGTTCCAAAAATTATTTTCTTGTAGTATTCCTACTAATTCAAGGACCCTCTACAACGTGGTATAATTATTTCGGAAGATAATCCATCCGTTTCATCGTTTCCGCACTTTGGCCAAGTGAAGAAGTTGAAGAGAAAAGGTAAGAATTAATTCCCTTTTATTTATGTTATGAAGGTTTGTTTGTGTTGTAGTATATGGATATGAGTAGAATATATAGAAATATGGAAGTTTGCAAAGTGGGTGTGCATGTGTGCATGTGGCCGTATATGTGCTATGTTGTATAGTTAGGATGAGTTGAATTTTATGTTGTATTTTAGTTGTGGTTATTGTGGAATTTGTATTGGAAATGAAAGTGGAATGAAAATTGGATAAAGTTGGCAAATTGGCATGTTGGCCGTGTGGTATGGGTTGGTGGAATGAGAATGAATTAATGTTTTTTAGTATGTTAGATGCGTTGTTGTGATCTTCATAAAGTAAATAAAAGTTAAATGGCTTAAGTCGGCATTGGAATTGATTGGAGAAGATTATGTCATTTTAGCATAATTGTAAGATATTATGGAAACAAAGTTGTGAGGTGTGGATGGTTGTAATGAATCATGAATTTATAAGTAGGTAGTGTGTTAAAAAGGGTTGTCGCATATGTAGGAATTTTAGGTAGGTTATGGAATGAATGGAATCTTTGACCATTAGGTATATGGTTTGAAATACTTTTGGCCTAAGTTGAATGATCTCAAATTAGTAAGTAAATATGAAAATATTGAAGTTAGTTGGGAATGTGAAGTTGAGAATAGAAGTTGTTGCATTATGTTGGAAAAAGACTATTTGTATTAGAAATGCTGTTGATTATTGATATTGTTGATATTGCTGTGGTTGTTGTTGATATTATGGCCGAGCTAAGTCTCGGGGATGTTGAATTTATAGGGGAAATGCTGCCAAAATTTCGGTAGACAAATATGGATTTAAGTTTGAATGCATAAAAGCTTGAAACTTATATTTGGCAACTATGACCAATTGTAGATTTTGAAGCAAACGGGATTTGAGTTTGGGTGAGCGTAAGAAGTGAAAAAGGTATGTAAAGCTATCCGTTTTCTTCTTTTGGCATGTCCTAGACATACTAGGTTGAGATTTGAGCCTCGGGGCAATTCTGTTCATTGAAATCCGAGTCTGATTTTAGGTACTATTCATTCAATGTAATTGAATTATAACTCTTATGTTTTGTTGGAAAACTATCCGAACATCCATAATTTGCACAAATGTGATAGAATCGTTTTGAAATTTACATGGATGACTCCATAGAGTCTAATGTTCGTAATTTGTGTCCGCCACCTCGACTTAACCCGAGGTGGGCCCACTAGTCCCGAGACTCCTTCATTTGCCCTAATACACTTATCTTTGTATAATGTCGGGAAAAGACCTTTGCTTATGATTTTAGGCTATTATAGAACAACGTTTTGATTGCTCCATGATATTCTGATTTATATTTTAAACTATAAGTACGATTTCAAAAGTATTTTTGTGAGATAAGCTCCGTGTCGATCAGTTGTTTTGACTAGCTTACCCAATGGGTTACCATATGATTATGTCAAGTGTCATAAATATTTTGATATGTAAATTGCATTAGTTTCTGCACTACTCTGATCGTGCCCATACTATGACATCGTTCGCCGGTTCCCGGGCCGGTTTGTGATCGTGCGCACTATGATAAATTCGACAAGATCTTTGTGTTACGGCTCCCGAGATCTCGCCATGTAGGGCCGGGTTCCGTTTATGGAGTTATCGTGATATGGCTTATGATATGTTTGATGATATGATATGTTGTGTTCGGGGTGTACGGAGATTTGAAACCTCTCGGAGTATGCGTGCGTGTGGCACCGGCGTCGGAGTGGTGACCACGTCCCGAGCCTTATGCATGATCTCTGTTTGCATTATGTACATATGTCTTCGGTACAAAGTTTGGTATATATTGATCCAAGGTATTCTCTCCGTGCCCTTCACTTCGCTATGGTTTGGATTTCTGTACTTTATGCTTTACATACTCGAAGACATCTTTCGTACCGACCCCCTTTCTTCGTGGGCCGCGTTTCATGCCCGCAGGTGGCCGAGGTTCGTGATGCGCCTGCGTAGGCCACACATTCGCTATTACGAGTGCTCCTTTTGGTCCCGGAGCCATATGTCGGGTACCTATCTCCGCGATGTTATCCTTTTGTATATTTGATTATTTGGGGTACGCGGGCCCTATCCCGTCATATGTTTCTCGTTTTGATTTGTAGGCCCGTAGTCATATATGTGGGTAACGGGTCATGTGTGTGTTCGTTTGTTTATAATCCGTGTCTTACGTGCCAGCCCCGTTTACTACTATGGCCAAAACGGCCCATTTGTCCGTACACGTGTATGTATCGCGATGTATATTCCGCCAATCTATCGTATTTGGACGCGGCCTAAATGGCCCGTACTTTTGTATACGTGTGTAGACCGTTCGGCGACGTGTATTCCGCTGCCCCTTCTGACTATGATATGATAATTTTTGCACGCGCGACCGCTTAAGATAATATTTGCTTTTAATCTATTTGAGATAATTAATATGAAAGCTTGAGTTAGATAAAAATATGACGAATTAGTATGTACGTCTGTTTGGGGTGTCCAAGTAGGACATCGGCCGCGGCCACGAGCTTGGTCGTGACAAAAGTGGTATCGCAGCGGTTTGTCCTCGGAATGTCTACGCGGTGCCGTGTCTCGTAGTCTTGTTCATTGGTGTGTTGTGCACCACACCTATAAACAGGAGGCTACAGGACATTTAGGGTGTTGCCTTTCTTTGGATCTTAGATCGTGCGATAGAGCCAGCCGTAGGAAACGAATTACTTCCTACTAACCTTTGATTTCAGCCGAAGGACGGTGTCGACAGAAGACAGTGATTGATGATATTGGGAGCTATACAGTACACAGGTAAGCAATGGTATGAAAGATGTATGTTGGGGAAGTCATTTAAAGTATGATTGAAATATAAAGTTGAAGGTTGAAAAGGAAAGTAAATAGGAAAGTGCTCGTTGCCATCTGAGTTATGTATGTGAGGTAAGTCTTGATATTTTTATACTTCTACTTGAAATTGTTAGCCCTGTGTGGCTATGCTACGATATGATACGTACATATATATGTTGGCCCTGTGAGGCATTGTTGGTATTTCTTGCGTGTAGGTTTTGGGATAGTAAGAAATACAGAGGGACCTCTGCCCAAATTTTTCCAAAAATTATAAAAAGGAAAATGAGATGTACGTTCTTAACATGTCTTGAAAGTCGATACCGATAGAGTAAATCTATTACGTTGGAGTAAAAATTTAAGAGATACCCTCCATGTCATTCGTAAGAAGCACCATCTTTATGTGGGAAATTCTATTTTGAGAAAGTATATATGAGCAACAAATTTGCAATTTATTTAAACGGACCAAAATACGTTCCGACCACACTTTGCTTTAGAAAAGCCTATGTTGAAGGGCAAAAATGTCCAGCAGTTAAGTTTCACCTTATTGGAAGATTACAAAGCGTATGACAAGTAGTTGGGAATTAAATGGTTCGCTTACTACTCCTATATATATATGGAGGTAATTATGTGAATTAAGTATTAAGAAGTTCTGCAATGTTTGTCGGACTTTAGTTTCCTTCGCTGGTGGTGGAGAGAGCCTTACAGAAATATTTTACCAGTTCCCGACGATTGATTGGAGTCGGAATTTGCGGAATAAAATTTAAACTTGTGGGCGGTGTAGAATTTGACATATAGACGAAGGTAAGTATTGAGGATTTAGATAAGGAGCGACACGGTAATTATACGGTCGAAAAGTGAAAGACTCCTCTCTAGATCGGGGTGGGACCCGCTACGAGGACGTTTTGAAAATTGTCGGGACCCCGACTTGCCTAAAATTACGCGACAAAGGTCGTGCGGGGCGATTGATGCCATTATACCGCTTTAGCGCACCTAAATGCATTAAAGTTTTAAGGTTAAGCGTGCTAGGGTGCAGCAATTTCGGGATGGGTGACCCCCCTGGGAAATGTACTAAAATTTTCACAAATATAGATATGAGAGACAAATAGGAAATTTGGGGTAATCTAAAGGAAATCAGAGTATGTGGAATGGCTAGCAACTTTATAGAGGTCGCGTGAGTTGCGACGGATTAGATTGGTGAAAAGGAAGGGGAGCAACGCAGCTCTGAAATTATAGTAAGTTGGAACAAGTGATTGGAAGTGTCTTGTAAAAGAAATGACAGAAGTATATATATGTATGTGTAGGACTCCCCTTTTATGACTATGTCGATCGATGGGTGAACCCTAATAGCTAGTGTTGTAATATATGAAAGACATTAGGTGGACAGAATTTATGAGACAAAACGAAAGGTATGGTACAGATGTTACGAAATAAGCTGATATTGATTTTGCTACAGGTCGACATTGGAAAATTCTAATACAACGATATTTGGAGAGAAAAGAGAGTAATTGACTGGAAGATACAGAGATCAAATGTTAGGAAAGTAAAAGTAAGAAACGTAATTAAGCAGAGCCTCAAAAGGAGCCGACGGGCAAAGCACGAAATTATTTGTAAAAAGGAACTGGAATGTAATAGTGTAGGGCAAGAGGAAAACCCATGGTATGGAACGATGAATTATGTGAATATCAAGAAATGCGAATATCGAGAAAGCGGAACGACGGATAAGGAACGGGTGTGAAAGAGGGGATAACTTAGCCGAATCTTCCAATGAGGAAGAATATGATTACTAAAAGATAAATTTCTGCATTAACTACATCATTCGAGGTCCGGCTATCAGATAAGCTTTTGTACTATATGATAAAGAGTTCTCATCGCCTCGTGATTCCATTAAGGTCTCGTACGAGGCTAATCGAGTTATAGATTGTAAGAAAAATACATGGATAAGGTATAGGTACAGCCCCTTAAAGGGGGGAGAACGTATTATGTTAGACTTAAAACGGCATTATAATATTTTTAGGTGTTAAGAAAGGAAATCTACTGACTGGAGGCCCGAGCTTAAATGCATTTACATACCAAGAGAATAAAGGGAAAGAATGAAGGACGCCTTAAGGAAATGCTTCTCGCCAATACGAATTGTGATATGTCTATGTTATGATTTGAATCTCTCCTCATCGAAGATAATCGACGTGTACCTAAGTACGCAGTAATATGTTTTAAAGAATAATAATAAAGGCAAGAAAATGGCTGCGAGCTAGGTCTCTAAAGAATAATGGAGAAGAAAGTGACCTGGGAAGCAAAGGACTAAATGAAGAGGAGGTATCCTCGCTTGTTCCCTATACTTACGAGTAATTCGAATTTCTAAATCGTATATTGATCGACGGATGATGACTGATGCGTGCTATTCATAAAGAGAAACTCCCCCGCCATGCTTGTGAGGCCCGATAAGGCTAATTTAACATTCGATGACGAATGTTCTAAAGGGGGGAGGATGTTATATCCCGTATTTTCACACATTCGGAAATTTTGGAATAATTGTGACTTATAAGGAATAAGGTCATATTTTGATTCTATTTGATACATATGTTGTTGCTTATGAGAAGTGTGGACGCGGAAGCGTCGGGGAAGGCTAAGGGCGAAATTGGAATTTTAGAAATTAGTTTCGGGAATTACAAAACAAGACTTATAACCAATTGGGCTCAAAAAAAAAATCAAGGCCCAATAGAGAGGGGTGGCCCACCATGGTATAATGGCCCAAGCCATGGGAATTTTCCATGTGCCAAATTAATATAAGGATCATCATCCTTAGAAACTTCAAGAAAAAATAAGACAAGGAGAAAAACAAAAGCAAGAAGAGCAAAAAATAAAGGCCATTCGGCCATGGTGAAGAAATTTCACCCTTTGAAATCTTGTTCCAAAAATTATTTTCTTGTGGTATTCCTACTAATTCAAGGACCCTCTACAACGTGGTATAATTATTTCGGAAGATAATTCATCCGTTTCATCGTTTCCGCACTTTGGCCAAGTGAAGAAGTTGAAGAGAAAAGGTAAGAATTAATTCCCTTTTATTTATGTTATGAAGGTTTGTTTGTGTTGTAGTATATGGATATGAGTAGAATATATAGAAATATGGAAGTTTGCAAAGTGGGTGTGCATGTGTGCATGTGGCCGTATATGTGCTATGTTGTATAGTTAGGATGAGTTGAATTTTATGTTGTATTTTAGTTGTGGTTATTGTGGAATTTGTATTGGAAATGAAAGTGGAATGAAAATTGGATAAAGTTGGCAAATTGGCATGTTGGCCGTGTGGTATGGGTTGGTGGAATGAGAATGAATTAATGTTGTTTAGTATGTTAGATGCGTTGTTGTGATCTTCATAAAGTAAATAAAAGTTAAATGGCTTAAGTCGGCATTGGAATTGATTGGAGAAGATTATGTCATTTTAGCATAATTGTAAGATATTATGGAAACAAAGTTGTGAGGTGTGGATGGTTGTAATGAATCATGAATTTATAAGTAGGTAGTGTGTTAAAAAGGGTTGTCGCATATGTAGGAATTTTAGGTAGGTTATGGAATGAATGGAATCTTTGACCATTAGGTATATGGTTTGAAATACTTTTGGCCTAAGTTGAATGATCTCAAATTAGTAAGTAAATATGAAAATATTGAAGTTAGTTGGGAATGTGAAGTTAAGAATAGAAGGCATTTGCATTATGTTGGAAAAAGACTATTTGTATTAGAAATGCGTTTTCGGTTGATTATTGATATTGTTGATATTGCTGTGGTTGTTGTTGATATTATGGCCGAGCTAAGTCTCGGGGATGTTGAATTTATAGGGGAAATGCTGCCAAAATTTCGGTAGACAAATATGGATTTAAGTTTGAATGCATAAAAGCTTGAAACTTATATTTGGCAACTATGACCAATTGTAGATTTTGAAGCAAACGGGATTTGAGTTTGGGTGAGCGTAAGAAGTGAAAAAGGTATGTAAAGCTATCCGTTTTCTTCTTTTGGCATGTCCTAGACATACTAGGTTGAGATTTGAGCCTCGGGGGCAATTCCCTCATTGAAACCCGAGTCTGATTTTAGGTACTATTCATTCAATGTAATTGAATTATAACTCTTATGTTTTGTTGGAAAACTATCCGAACATCCATAATTTGCACAAATGTGATAGAATCGTTTTGAAATTTACATGGATGACTCCATAGAGTCTAATGTTCGTAATTTGTGTCCGCCACCTCGACTTAACCCGAGGTGGGCCCACTAGTCCCGAGACTCCTTCATTTGCCCTAAT
>NC_081347.1:68048212-68170439 GCF_029784015.1 Lycium ferocissimum
GAAGCTGTGGACCCAGTCGTTGTTGGAAAAACTAGAGCAAAGCAATATTATTCTAATGATGTGGATAGAACAAAGAACATGGGTGTTTTGCTCCATGGTGATGGTAGCTTTGCTGGACAAGGTGTTGTTTATGAGACATTGCATTTAAGTGCTCTTCCAAATTACACAACTGGTGGGACCATTCACATTGTAGTGAATAATCAAGTGGCCTTTACTACTGATCCAAAGGCTGGAAGATCTTCTCAATACTGCACTGATGTTGCTAAGGCTTTGAGTGCTCCAATTTTCCATGTCAATGGCGATGATGTCGAGGGTGTTGTTCATGCCTGTGAACTTGCTGCAGAATGGCGCCAGACGTTCCACTCAGATGTTGTGGTTGATATTGTCTGTTATCGTCGATTTGGTCACAATGAGATTGATGAACCATCCTTCACCCAGCCCAAGATGTATCAGGTTAGTTGCTCTTGAAGTTCCTTGTGCTTTATGCAGAGTTGTATTCTCTTCCGATTTGTGGGCTGAAGTTACTCATTTACCTTCCTGTTTTCAGTTATAACTGATGCAATTGAACAATATAAATATGTTTGCCTTCTCTGGAAATGAACTGGTCTTCTTCAGAACCATAGCATAATATTTTGTTTCCAATGGTTGGTATAGGTCATCAGAAGTCATCCTTCTGCATTAGAGATCTATCAAAACAAACTCCTACAATATGGTCAGGTGACAAAAGGTGACGTGGAAAAGATACAGGATAAGATCAATACGATCCTTAATGAGGAGTTCGTTGCTAGTAAAGACTATGTCCCTCAAAAAAGGGATTGGCTTTCAGCTTTTTGGTCTGGATTTAAGTCACCTGCACAGCTTTCACGTGTCCGAAACACTGGGTATGGCTTTTACTTTTCATTTTTCTGTTAGCAGTTTAATTTGAAGCTTGAATTATGAGACTCAAGATAAACACTGGTTTGCAGTGTCAAACCTGAGATCTTGAAGGATGTCGGGAAAGCAATCACAACCCTTCCAGAGGATTTTAAGCCTCACAGAGCAGTAAAAAGGATTTTTGATGACCGTAAAAAAATGATTGAGACAGGCGAGGGCGTTGACTGGGCAGTGGGAGAGGCTCTTGCTTTTGCAACGTTGCTTGTGGAAGGAAATCATGTTAGGTTGAGTGGTCAGGATGTTGAGAGGGGTACTTTCAGTCACAGACATTCTGTTATTCATGATCAGGAGACCGGGGCAAGGTACTGTCCTCTTGATCATGTTATGATGAACCAAAATGAAGAGATGTTCACAGTGAGCAACAGGTATGTTTTGATGGTTGTATGATTCTTACCAGTTCTTGCAGCGTTTTATCTTCATAAATGCCAGTTTCTATCTGGATATTTGTCTACGTATTTGAATTTTGAGTTTCTATTTGATCCTGCTGAGTGGATCTAGTTGTGTTGGGTAGATTGCTCATTGTCTCACTTCGTCTGTTGCGTAAATAGAAGTGCTTCCGGATGCTTATGAGACTATACCGTAACTGATTTTTGCTGTCATTGCGAATTTTTCCTCTGCCTGGGAACTTCATGAACCTGCTGAACAGTTAAATGTTCATAAGGTTTCAACTCGTTCATTTGTAGCAAATACTTAATCTTTTGAAATGACTTATTTATGTTTTAACCTTCTGAGATACAGTGCTTTGAAGGTGAAAAGTGCAAATGCACCAAGACCTTCCAGGCACCGCAATCTATGATTTAGTGAAGAAAAGCGGAAAGTGAAGAAACCTCCTATGAACACGCAAATACAGACATACTGGATATATTTAATGCTAAAAACATGCATAAATTATCCTGGAATATGAGCAATTTATTTTTCTCATCGGAAAAACGTAGAAAATTCATCCATAGGAAAAGTAAAGCAATGTCATAGCAGTCTTCTGGATTCCTTCAACTGATTATATTTCTAAACTTTCTTACTGAATATTTGCATGCTTTATTTCCACCTTTAGTTGTTTTCCCATAATAAAGCCACTTACGTAGCTTCTCTAGAATCTTTTAATTAATAATATTTCCAGCCAGGGTCTTTTTGGTTGTGGTTGCCATGGGACAACTCCTCTACCAGTCTTATTTCTAAAGACTACAAAAAATCAGAGAAAGGGGGGCAAAACCCATCTTTTGCTCCCTTTTTTAATAGAAAAATTGTTCCCTTCCCATTGTTGTAGTGACTTATAGGACTTCCATCAATTCAATCTATTTGATTCTTGAGATGGTCGTCACTCCTCCTAGGACTGAAATAATTATCCTTGGCTTATGGGTTCACATTCATCCTGATTATCATCCGGTTTGATTCTTGAGATGGTCGTCACTCCTCCTAGGACGGAAATAATTATCCTTGGCTTATGAGTTCACATTCATCCTGATTACATTCGGTACTGTTAACCCATTATTTGTCCATTTAATGACATACTCTCGATAGTCAATTCGTTTATTTGCTTTATATTGCACTCTTGAACTATTTGTTACATAATATTGGAGTAACTAATGCAAAGTGCCTATGAATTGATTCCAATAACGCAGCCGTTAGTGTCAATGATAGAGGGTGTTAAGGATGTATTTAAGATTGATCTTCCTTAAGGTAGTTGCACTCATTTAAGCGCAAAATCTTAATAGGATAGAACAGATAGAGCACTGAATCTGCGCGGTTTAGCATATTAGTAATTCACTATACCTTTCTTGGCCTTTTGGCAAATCAAGAGTTGAATCTATGTGAATGTAATATTACATTAGTATCAGAAAGAAGGCCAGCACATAAATTATAAAGTAATTCCATTCAGTCATAAAAAATAAAGTAATTCCAGTCGGCATTTAGAAAGTAAAGTATGAAAGCACAGAGCATCAAGAGTAGAGCAAGGGAATGCAGAACATTTAAGAACATAGTCAATAGGCTAACAGAATTGACAGGAAAACCAAATAGGTCCTACAAAGCTTTTTCATTAGCAAAATTCTCTTTGTACAATAGATAAATAAATAAGCAATAAAATGTTAGAATAACTTGAATCAACTTTAAAAAATAACTAGGTTATTCTTAAATTATTCAATTATACATTTTTGAATGTTGACCTCAACTTGTTTGGGACTGAGGCGTAGTTGTTGTTTATACATTTTGATGGTTATGTCAAATTGCCTAATAATAAGGGCTGAAATATGACTCTATCTATTGCCCTTGTATTTTTCTGCAGTTCTCTTTCAGAGTTTGGTGTTCTGGGTTTTGAACTGGGTTATTCTATGGAAAATCCAAATTCTTTGGTTCTTTGGGAAGCCCAATTTGGTGATTTTGCCAACGGGGCTCAAGTAATATTTGACCAGTTCTTGAGCAGTGGAGAGGCCAAGTGGTTGCGCCAGAGTGGGTTGGTTGTGCTCCTACCACATGGCTATGATGGCCAGGGCCCTGAGCATTCCAGTGCACGTTTGGAACGTTTCCTCCAGGTACTGTAGTTAATTTGCATTTCCATAGGGGCCCATAGGGGCATCACTTCTTATTTAAAGACTTTCTCCTTCCTTTTTAGTTTAAGGAGCATTAACCCAGACATATGAAATGAATATGATTTTGACATTCTAACATTCTCTGTGATAGAAATAAGATCAAGATGCAACAGGTCAAGGGCATGTGAATCTAATGAAATGCAATCATTGCGTGATGTATGCTCGATAGTAATAGGGTCCAAGTACATACTACAGCAAAGTTGATGCATTTGTATCCTAAGTTTTGAAGAGTATCGTGTTCCGGTCTTCCCTTCTTTATGGAGTTGTTGCATCTTATACTGTTAGGTTAAGAGATCTTTATCCGTCTTTTGCTAGTGTCTAGCTACATGTTACTAAGTTAATCATGGTGATCAATTGCAATTGGCCACATGGTGGAAAATGATGTTTGGGCTCTATATATATCTTCTCCTCCAAAGGTGGGAAGATCATCATTGGACCCCGGGGCACCATGAACATGTTTTGCTCAGATGATTCTAGAAACTATAGTGAATTTCATCCATTGCTCATTGTTATGCAATGGTTTTTCATGCAGATGAGTGATGATAACCCCTTTGTCATCCCGGATATGGAGCCTACATTAAGGAAGCAGATCCAGGAATGTAACTGGCAGGTGGTGAATGTAACAACTCCTGCAAATTATTTCCATGTTCTCAGGCGTCAGGTATGTCTGATTGCAAGCTGTTTAATTTTTTTGAGCTCATACACGTTTGTTTTCTCATGTAATATCGCCACCTTCGCAGATTCACAGAGATTTCCGTAAACCTCTCATTGTAATGTCCCCAAAGAACTTGCTTCGTCACAAGGACTGCAAGTCAAACCTATCGGAGTTTGATGACGTCCAAGGCCACCCAGGTTTTGACAAACAAGGTACCAGGTTTAAGCGCTTAATAAAAGATCAGAATGACCACTCAGATCTTGAAGAGGGTATCAGACGCCTGGTCCTTTGCTCCGGAAAGGTGGGTTACTTATTTCTTTCTTTTAATTGACCCGTTACTTTGTTGTATACTGGTATTTCCTCTTAAGTTTGTTGATATTCATGTCGGACACAAATAGTTGATTCATTTAGCAATTTACGTACGTGGATGCGAATTGGATGACAAAAGTTCCATGGATAGTAGTTAAAAAAAAATTAGTTTATTTGACTGGTGTCGTTCTTTATTTTATTTCTGCACACAAGTTGCTAGCATTGAAGTATGCTTTCATGGCTTCTCAGGTCTACTATGAGCTTGATGAGGAGAGAAAGAAAGTTGAGGGGAAAGACATTGCAATCTGTCGGGTGGAACAACTTTGTCCTTTCCCATATGACCTCGTTCAACGTGAATTGAAGCGATATCCAAGTATGTCCTCTGAAATATTTGGGCTATCCTACATAAATGCTATGTTTGTCTTAAACAATCCAGAAATTGGTTTGATTTTGATAAATTCAGGTTGCTTCTGTAATGTTACCTGTAATCTTAATGAAGCTAATTTGATATCGTTTAATTGTCATGTTATCAGATGCGGAGATTGTTTGGTGCCAGGAAGAGCCAATGAACATGGGTGCATATTCGTACATTGCACCACGGCTTTCTACTGCGATGAAAGCACTGGGCAGAGGTACCATAGATGACATAAAATATGTCGGTCGTGCTCCTTCTGCTGCCACAGCAACTGGTTTCTATCAGGTTCATGTGAAAGAACAGACCGGGCTTGTCCAGAAAGCGTTGCAACAGGATCCAGTTAATTCCCCATGCGTTGCAACAGGATCCAATTAATTCCCCATTCTGAAGCTGAGGCTATGTTGTATTCGTTTGCACAAAGTACCAAGACTGATGCTGAAAATAAGAGATTTAATTCTACACATTATTTTGGGGTGAGAATTTTGATTCTTTGGGAAGCAGGGACATTATTTGTGCCTTTTGTCTTCTTCGTAGAGCTGTACAAATAAAATGTCAGAAACCAGGTTTCTGTTTCTCCGTTCAACACTTCAATGAGACTGAAGTACATGATCTGTTTAAAGAGCTGGCTGTATATTTGCAATCTTGTTTTACTCCAGTTTGTGATTGACCAATTTTAATGAAAAAAGAATAACATCTCCTTATTATCCTATATTTACTATGATCTTTTTCAATTGCTTATTAGTATCTCTAATTGAAAGAGTTTCGGAAAAGCTTCTCTAATCTAATTGGTAGTCAGTAGCATAAAATATGAGATTTTCGTCTTCTCTTTGTTTCTGTGCAATTACAACGTTGTGGAAAATGTGAAAACTTAATTTTCAATAATTCCATTTCATTGATTTGTGAGATATACACATTCGTACCATAAAGATTAGACTTAGAAAACTTCAGATCATATGTACCGGGAGAGACTTGGATCTGAATGTGTGATAGGTAAACAAGAACTGATTTTTAGCAAGTTACTTTAATATATTTACATCACCGGGTTATTTAAAATCTATTTGCAAGGAATTTTAGTTAATAAACTTTAATAATAAGAGCTCTGCTCTAATAGCTTAAATCACGTTTAATAATATACAGTTTTTATACCGTGGGTGCACAGAACTTAAGTCTAAAAAGCAAGTAGTCACATCACACATGTATATCCCATGGGGAAACAGAGAGAATTGCAACTCTGCTCGCGGCGCCACTTATTAGGATAAAATATTATTCTCATGCCTCAATTTATATAATACACTTTTTTTTTAGTTTGTCTAAAAAAGGATGATACATTTTTTTATATTTAGAAATAATTTAGTTTGTAACTTTCTTTTTTACCTTAAGAAATATGATTCCTGAGGTTTTGTAATCGCGAATGATATATTTTATGTTTAGAAATATTTTAAACTATAAATTTCAAAAGTCTTTACTTCTATCTCAAATTCCGTGCTTAATCAAACTAGGTATAATACGTAAAACGAAACGCGACGTATCAAGTGTAAGTATCACCTCCAATTTTGGGTGTGCGCGAGTAGGCGAATACTCATCATCCTTTGTCGATTGAACGACCCAAGCTTCTGAAAATGATCATCTAACGCCTACTGAAAAATTTATGTGCCATATCAGTGTCATATCAGTATTTGTCTTTACGTGTTTAATTTTATACGGTAGGATGTCCCTAACATATTAAGTACACCTAAATATTATATTAAGTGAGGTTAATTTGAAGATCAAATTTTATATATTATACCATTAAATTATGATGGATGGAATATGCGAAAGTATGAGGTGTCTGTCATTTATTTAGGCAAAAAATCTGGAGGCGGTAAAAAAGATGGAAAGACCCCGTCTTCCTTCACCTTTAATTTCCAGCCGTTCGTTTTATATTATCTTGTTGTCTTCAATAATGGTAAAGTGCTTTAAGCCTTGAGGACTCATATCCAGCTCAAAAGGTAGAAGCCAACTTAGGAAAGATATAATAGCTGACAGTGTACAAAACTTTAACTTTCGCATAATTAGGCGGTGTAGACATATTGGCGCATTTTGACTTGTACTTGAGTTCGAATCTAAAACTCTGAGTGCTCGTTAGGTTGGGAAAAACTTATCCCGAGATAACTAATATCGGGATGAGTTATTTCACTCTCAAGGTGGGATAAAATAAGATTACATCCGGGATACTTAATGCAAGGGATTAGTTATTAAATTTTTATTCGATCAAGCGTAAATAAAGAGGCGTTAAAATTTTATTAAATTTATTTTTGCTTATCCATCGCCGCTTAAACGACCCCCGATGGTTATAAGACATACTTGCTATTTCATGACTAAATGATTTAATGAGGCGAGAATATACTTTAACCATGATCAAGAGAGAGAAATCTATACGGAAAAACACATATTATGTATTTATTAATTTAGTATAAATATTCGGAACGAGTATTTTTACTACTACAAGGTGTCTCCGCTAGTGGTGCATTTACTTCTTTTTTTAGTCTTCTTTTACATGCAGTGGGATTAGGCATCTGGTTTTAATAGAATCCCTGCAAATGTTTTTGTTTCTGGTCTGACCCCGCAAATGTGAAATAGCAGTCAGTGCCATATGAAGCGGATCTGACTAGGAACTCCAGTTGATGAGTCAAAAATTATTTGTGTTTGCCCACAGCTATTATTCCTTAACTGTTACATTAATTAGTGTGTTTGTTGGATCATGGATGATGTCTTTGTCTACTCATGGATGTCAATCGTAGGTACGAATTTTTCCTGTTTTCCATATAGTGTTTTATACCCACGCTTAGATGCTGATTAATTTAGATTCGCGTCGTGTAAGGTCCGTTAATTAAGAGGAAAGCACTCTCAACTACCAAGATTGTTTTTATTTCAAGGGCTCGGGCCGAGACATTTTGTAAAGTACTTTTATTTACATTCTCGTGGCCTTGCATTTTTCTCTGTTTTTCGTTTTTGGTTACTTGTTCGATATTTGTATTGAGGTCTGATTAATTTAGATTCACATCGCGTAAAGACCATTAAGGATGAACCACTACCTAATTTTTTTTTTCTTCTTATATTCAATGCTCGAATACGAAATTTACATTAAGAATTGAGAAATTTTATGCCTCTGTTATCTCAACATGACAAGATAGTAAGATAAGATTAGACATTCTATGTAAAAGCACTTACTTAAATTATCTCCAAATCGTGATTCCTAACGAACTAATATAAGACAACACATTACTCTCCCCACCCCCACCCCCCCCCTTTTTGATCGAGTTTGGAATTTTATCATAAGTTGTTTGATTTATTGAAGTTGAAATTGATTAGTTGTATATGTTTACTGAATCTTTTTAACAATTAGTTTCACGTATTTCCAGAGCTTTATCCCCTAGATAACGGAAATGTTATAAGATAATCTTTTGTCAATTGTAACTCATGAAATTTACTCGCGTAATGGTAAAGTCATAAAACTATACCCTAAACTATTTATTTTTGAATTAGAGTAAATAAATTTTACTCAATATAACAATAAAGTCACTAAACTTTATCCAGTATAGTGAGAAAATTGACCTACCCTCAAGGTGACTTTATTGCTACCATGAGCGAAGTTTTGTGACTTTATTATTATATAAAATATAAAAAGTTTTGTAACTTTACTAGGTAAACTTAACTAGCTTTAACGTGACAAAAACGTTCTATGGTTTTATGTCATAGTCAGTAAAGTTCAGTACCTTATACGTGGCAAAAAATAATTTATTGACTAGACTGTTATGTAAATAAAGTTTAATGACCACATATTAAATTAACCCTTCGTGTTAATACATATTTATACAAAATTAAATCTGAGCCAAAGCTGGACCAACCCCTAACATAGTACACTATATCCATCCATAAACTGATAAACTTACAATTACTTTATTAAGGGTTCATTTTCACAACCACAATTTGTGTGGAATAATTAGAATTCTCTAATTTTCACGAGAGATCTTTAAGTCAAATCTTGGAATTGAAAGCTTCTCGATAGAAAACCTTTAGGCACTCAGTGGCATAGTACTAAAATTAAGAGGATTTGAACAATGGTGTTATCAATCACAATAATTAAGGTTACCACCTGATGATGAGTGGCATGAGCCTATGTCATAAAATCAAATCTTAGATATTGATACTTTAGCTTTATGAATTAGTTCTCTCTATACACAAGAAAAGAACACAAGAAATTTTATAAAGTTAGTTAACAAAATTGAAATAACATGATGGATTATTTAAGTCTCAGATTTACATGTATCATCCTGTGCCAGAATTTATACCATCTAAAACTTTTTAATATATACAGGATGAAATCATACATGGCTAATAAAAGATAGTACATGATAATGGAATCATGGAAAGTTGTACCTGTCATATTATTAAAAGAGCACTCTACTAACTTCGTTATCTTTTCCCAATTATTACGTTAAAAAATTCAAAAAACCATAGTACATTATTATTAATTAAGTACTCTTCATGTTAAAGAGATGGAAGTACCAATATTTTGGCCTAGATTACGGATTAGACTTATCTGAATCCGGCGCGTGCAACAGATTAATCATGTTAATTAGTCATTAGTTAATTAAATGAATTATTGAGGTGAAAATGTATAATAAATCCATGTTTAAGTGTTAAAAGAACACCCATCATGCACTTACTGTTGTAACAATACAGATCATGCGGCTAAATATGTTCTCTAGATCACACGACAATAACAAGAGAAACAAAAATAAGGTATGAGACTGTTTATTAGCTCAATCGACATGAGAGAACTATCAGTATAGGTGATAAAATTAGCTCATAAAAATATGACTCGCTCAATTCAATCCGTCCATGAAACTTAGTTCAAGTTTGGGTAGGTTGAGTTGGCATGGTGGGTCAAGTTAGGCACATCTCAAGTCAGGCCATACTAAAAGTTGAGCTGATTTATGCTAAATGAGTAACGTAAATTAACCCATAAAATAGCCTGTCATGATACTTTTTTAAAAAAATTCTTGAGTTTGATATATTAGAAATTTCTAGAATAAAGAAAAATTTATTTGGTGATTAAATCAATTATAAAATAAATAAATTAAAATTTGGTTAGAATTAAGCGGGTTACGTATGACTTGTTGTTTAACCCATTTTGATTCAAACCATCATAACCTAGGTAACCTACAAGCGAGCTACTCCCTCCGTCTCATAATAAGTGTCACCTTAGTCAATAACACACATATTAAGAAACCAATAATGCAATATGAAGTTTACTAAATTACCCCTATATAATAAAAATAAATCTTCCTCTTGATTAGAGCATGCACAAGTAGTAAACCTTTTGACATTGGGAATCCAACAACACCAAGTTACTATGTGGCTTTTTCCAATCATCATTTAGATAATACTTTAACTTGTCAGTTTTTGTCTAAGGGTAGAGTTGGAAAAACTAACTTGATTATGTCTTGGTTTCCTAAGATAACACTTATTATGGGATAATTTTTTTCTACTAAGGTGACAATTATTATGGGACGGCCGGAGTAATAAATAACATGCTCATTTATTAATGAGATGATGATTACGTAGAAGTGTCGGTCGGCCTTCCACTTAAATAATATTTTACCCAATTATCACTTTATTACCTCTCTCCTCCTTTTCAAAAATACTACTCCCTTCATCTCATATTACTTGGCCATATTATTGAAAATATATGTCCTAAATTACTTATTTATTATAGTTATACAAAATAGGTACATTATCTATATACTGTAATTTGAATTGGTTTCCGTATTTATACATGATTATAAAAAGCGTATTCATTTGGGAAAATGCATAAAAATACTATCAAAATTGTCCTGAATTACCAGTAACACACTTATACTTTGCGGGGTCCTATAACCCCCTAAACTATTTTAAACCTATACCCTTGAGTGGTGATGTGGCACAGCAAGTGTGCTCACTCTCTTGTAAAATTGACTGATTTGTACAAATATCATTGTCTAATTGACTACTATACATAGTAATTTATTATAATCACTTTGTTAAGTCCTTCCCCCTCTATTTCCCCATTGCAACTTAGCCATGGCCAATACCTTTTCTCTCCCTTTTTTTTTTTCCTCATTTTTAATCCATAATATTCTTTTCCATTATCAGCACCTCCAAAGTACACGCCGCCCCCCCCCCCCCCGCCCCCCAAAAAAAAAACACACACACACAACACAGACGAAAGACAAAAACCATGAAATAATGGGTTGTTTAGAAAAAAAAGATCAATAAAGGAAGCACCATAAAAGATGTAGCAACATTAAGAAGGAAAGTAACGAGTAAGTAAAGACCCAAAATGGAGAAAAGATAATATTTTGAAGGAGGCATTATATGCCTGCAACAAAAAATTATAGAAATAAGAATATCGACAAATACTAGCTAATAAAACTTCTGTAATTAGCAACATTTTCTAAAAGAGTAAGAAGGAAAATTACCCAACCAGTATCAATGGTTGTTCAAATGGAACAATATTTAAGATCGATCAACTTCCAATACCATTAGTATTTGCAAATTTATAATTATTTAATATGAGGTCTTTAAATATAATGGGTTATCTCTCTCCCCCAACAATGTCAGCTGAGGAAGAAGATGATCAGTTTGTGATTGTTCCTTTTCTTTTCATTGCTGTAGCCTAAAAAAAGTAAGATGAGGCTATGTGATTTAACTGATGTCTTTTTACGGGGTTTGGTGGAGATGGTGAAAGAATTACAATGGGGAAAGAAAGAAGGAGAGAGGGAGTTAAAAAGTAAAAAAAGAAAAAGTTAGGGGCATGTACACTCTACACTGTGAAGATCTGGGTATGGCATTTTAAGTGGGTATAGATTCCAGATCAAAATAATTCAGGGGGTCATAGGACCCCCCACAAAGTATAAGTGTGCTACTGATTATTCAGGATAAGTTTGAGGGTGTTTTTATGCATTTTCCCTATCCATTATATACATAGAGTATATGTAATGTTTATACACAACTATACAGAACAAATATATTATTTATACACCGATAATATAGTAGGATATATCCGCTGCAAATTAGATGCTTGGGCTGTATAGCTACACCAAATATATACATTATCTATGCACCGATGATACAATGGGTTACATTAACTGCAAACTAAATGCCTAGACCATATATATGAATTATTTTTCCTTTATAATTCTATTCATTTTGATTCGGTCAAATTCGACAAACTCCCTCAGTTGACACCCCTAGTTACAAGGAGCGCTGCAAGATCAAGAAGTGCATTTTTACCGAATGTTTTTACTCTTTTTGGTCCATTTTCTTTAATGGTTTTTAATTAGTAGTTTCATACAAAGGTAGCAAGATAAGTTCAAAGAACGTAACATAGAAGCCTGCAGAGTTAAATTGATAAACTTATTAAGAATTTACAGTTCAGCAAATGATTTTTACCATTGAACATTAAACTTTTAATTAGATCCATCAAAATGTCCAAGAATTGGTTTATATAGACAATTTGATTTTAGTTTTGGTTTATAATTTTATAATCAGAAACTGAAATGGCATTAAGATCTTTCAATTAAAACCGATATATTTATATGCCTTTATATTATAAACTGGTGAGCCAATTAATCTTTTCGCCAATTAAATTGCCATTCAGGGGCAGTAATCTTATATTATCACATATTATTGAAGAATATATAAATTTATAAACACGGACAACTATATAAAAATATAAAAATTATTACATTGTTAGTATAATTTAACTGTCTAAGATATGTTATTATCGACTTGAACGTGCCAATGGTTGGTAGGGTTCGTGACAAATTGATCTAATTTATTACCTTCAACATAACATGAATGTGAAAAAAATGTAAAATCATAAATGATTTATTTATATTATATAGTAATATATATGCGTAATGCGTGTGTACTTTAGTTCCTTTTTGGGTTAAGTTTGAAATTCCCTTCAGAAAGTACCAAAAGATGTCTACCACAGATATTTCAAAAATGCCGAATTACACATTTTCAGTTTTTAAGGGAGAAAGTAAAGTTAATCTTCAAATTCAATTTCCCAGTTTATCCAAACAAAGAAAGTCCAAAATCATAGTGGCGTACACATCATAGACACATCATAGCTAATAACGTTCACTTTTCACATGTACTAGTACAAGTGTACAAAAGAATCAACTTGATAATGGCCCAATCTTTGAACCTACGATACGTATTTTATAATTATTTTTTGGGTGAATACATTTTTGATCCCTGACTATTTATAAATTCTGATTTAAGTCCTGTGACATCTGAATAAGTATATTTAACCTTCAATTACTTAAAATATGCATTTTTAATCTCTTTGCTTATGAATATTTACACTGTTTAGTTACCTGCGTGTTACATCAAACTTATAATAGAGAGTTAATATGCTTCTAAAATTAGTCCAAATATAAAATATTTTTTACTTAAAGGGACCAAAAAAATATATTTCAATTAATTAGAGGTTAAATGTATTGAGTTATATATTACAAGATCAATATCATAATTTACCCATAACTAAGGGACCAAAAGTGATATTCTCCATCTTTTTATTTATGTTACATAGTAAACCATAAACCATTATTTTGATTTGTTGTTTCTAATATTTTAAAGAATTTTATCCCATCTGAATGTCCACTCACATTAACATGTTTGATTAGTGCAATATAATTAATGATAATGAAAGTACTTCTATTCACTTGTCATCCGCACCTATGTTTTATAATATTTTATGTTGAAACTGCCACCTGGTTTTTGGTTTTGATCTTCTTTACATTGTTTTTTTCTGTTAAAAAAAAAAAAAAAAACAAAGAGAGAGAGAGAGAAAAGATTTTACCCACAGTAATACTTAGCGCCGTTTGGACATGATTTAAAATCATGAGATGAAACCATGATTTGAAATCATGTTTGGACATGCAATTGGATTTCTTAAGTTGTTATTATGAAAACTATCAAAATCTTCTCAAATTCTTATACAATCTTACCAAATAAGCAATTTATATTTCATAACAAAATTTATACGCTACTAGAAGGCCTTTCTAAGAAAATTTAACAGGAATAGTAATGCAACTACTCTTTAATATAATCCTCTCACATGGTAGAAATAAATAAAGGTTGGTAAATGGTTGCTGAGAGTAATTGTTAAAATATCTACCAAATTATGAGTTTTCTTTTTACAAACTATAAACCTATGGGTCAAGTTTTATATTTAAAATTTTTGAAACTATAGTTTGAAACCCCAAAATCATGCTTTTTTGGATGATTTGGGATTTCAAATCATGATGTGAAATTATGAGATGAAATGCATGTCCAAATGCTGATTTCATCTCATGGTTTCAAACCATGATTTCAAATCGCATGTCCAAACGTTTACTTATATGCACAAGTCAAAATTGCTACTTGATCATATAAAAAGTTCCATCCGCCGCAACTTATGTGGCACGCTTTTCTTTATAATTTTTAAAAAAAAGTGACATATTTTTCTTTTTAGAAATTATTTTGATCTTCGCATTTTCACTTTCACCCCTTAGTGACATGACATGCAAGAACCTACTTGATATAAAATTTCACACTACCAAAAAAAGTGAGAATATTCGACGGACATTTCCATCGAAGATGTGAGATTTAATTTCTAGCAGAAAATCTATTGGAAACGTATCCAAGGAAATTTTTTTTGACAACTTTCCGATAGAATTCTGGCGGAAATTAGTGCTTTTTAGTAGTATCATATTTTTTATCAGAGAGAAAACAAAAAAACACGTGAAAGCGTAATTTTGGTACTTTGCATATATTTAGCTGATATTATCAGAAAATTGCTAATTTCTGCTAGAATATGTCAGAATTTGATTCGTGGATAACATTTCATATAGCTTTTCATTTGAAATCCCTCAAGTTTCAACGGATAAATTAACAATTTTCTAATAGTGTGACGTGCAGAAAATTGATCTAAAATAAGCACACAGAGTATAGAAGATTGTCTTTCAACAAGTTGACACTTTTAGCAACCTCTTCATTATAACAACTTTAATTTAATTAATAGAGGAAAGTTTGTTTAGCTGGATCAAGAAGTGTCTAATTGAACACTCCCATTATAATAAGATAGTGGAATCCATAGGTAATTTAATTGATGATATATGCAGGGCCGTCTCAACAAGATTGGAGGTCTAAAACCATACTTTAAAGAGAGGCCTTAATTTTTTATTTAAAATATATTTTTCTAGCTTTTTTAGATGTGAAGTCATTAATTTTTGTTTTATAATCATCAAGAACAATGTAAAGTTGTTAACATTTTTTTTCTTTTTCAAATCAATCTATTCTAAAAAAATAATGAACTGACAATATAGTTAATCAATCACGTGATTAAAATAATTTCTTCTCTTTTTCTTTTTCTTATAAAATCCCTCTGTCTCAATTTATTACTCCTTCCGTCCCAATTTGTTTGACATTTTTCGCTTTTTGAGAGTCAAACGAGTTGTTCTTTGACCGTAATTTTTTCATATATCTTCTAAATAATTTAAGTTATTAATTATGGTGACTTATAGTGTTTTTTACGTTGTTCCCAAATATGCAAATTTTATATTGAAAATTTTAAAAATTCTATGTTCAAACATACAATCAAAATTAAGAAGTTTGACTCTCCAAAAGCGAAAAGTATCAGATAAACTGGGACAGACGAAGTAATAAAAATGGGGCCCCAAAAATTTGGGGGCCAAATCCATTGCCTTATAGAGGCTTTGGCCTTGAGCCGCCCCTGGATATATGGAGACGTGCTTAAATCACTTGAATTTTGTTGTCCCCTATATATACCACTCATGTGAGAAGTTTGTTAATAACACAAAGTAACTAAAACAATATACTAAGCATTGATTCATCAATCAATCATATATAGTTTTATTACTAGAATAATGTCAACAAATAAAAAGGAATGTTTATTGAAGTTTATGAAGAGTGCAAATCCATATTTGGCTGTAATTTTCTTGCAATTTGGATATGCAGGATCAGCCATAATAGCTAAAACTGCATTGAATAATGGGATGAGCCACTATACCTTTGCTGTCTACAGAAATGTCTTTGCTGCTGTTATATTTGCTCCTTTTGCTGCTCTACTAGAAAGGTGATCATCTTAATTTAATTTAGAAGTTTGAGTCACGCTGAAGAATAAGTGGGAACACTATTGATCCTCCTGATGGGGTGGGAGAGGGATTTTTTTTTTTTTTTAAAATTTAGTACCTCGCTTCCCCCCCCCCCCCCCCCCCGACAACACCCCATCCCAATGTAGATCAGTGACGAATTCAAAAATTTAAATATGTGCGTTTTGAGCAGGGGCAGAGCTACAAACCCTTCGTGAAGGATGATCAATTGAACATCTTTAATTTGCAGGAAAATAATTTTTATATGTATATATTTTTTAAATCTTGAATATCCTTAAAGATTTTCTTGGCTTTGCCACTGGTTTCGACCTGAAAATTTGAGTTTTGAAACGTATATCTAACTCTATTTAATAATTGATTTATTTACACATATTGACACATAGTGGCGGAGCCAGGATTTCAACTTTATGAGTTTTGAATTTTAGGACAACGATTTGAAGTGTTAACTGGATTTTAAGTTTAATATATGTATATATTTAATGAATTTCCTAATACAAATACACTATTTGTTCAAACAAAAGTTACCGTATTTAGCCGAACTCGCATCTAACTTGACTTCTACTTCTGTCCTTGAAGACACAATGACAAACAAATAGAAACTTAGATATTACGGTGCGTTTTAACAACAGAGCTAGTACCCTTAACCATAAGTGAAGGGTGATCAGTTGGTCACATCCTTCGTGGAAAAATTAAATTGTGTATATAAGTTAAATATTACTATTAATCCATATATCTTAAATTTTGAATATCGTTAACGATCTTTCTAACCACTAGTTTGACCATTGAAATCTGATTATTTTTAAGATGGAGTATTCGGTTTGAAACTAATTAATCCCATCTTTGGTGGTTATAACTTACAGGAAAATAAGGCCAAAAATGACTCTATCCATTTTCTGGAAGATTATGCTGCTGGGCTTATTGGAGTAAATATTCCTGATCTATACATGATTTTTTTTCTTCATTTTATTTACTATATTGATCTAATGATTTTTCAAACTAAATTATTTTTTGCAGGCCTGTTTTAGACCAGAATTTATATTATGCAGGGATGAAATATACCACTGCTACTTTTGCAACAGCAATGTGTAATGTTCTTCCAGCCATCACTTTTTTGTTAGCCTGGATACTAAGGTAAACTAGGGTGTTTTTGCAACTAATTAGTTTATAACGTGCACTTACTCCCATTAATATGGATCAAAACAAAAAGAAAAATTGGCTAAGCTTGACATATGTAATGAATTTAAGTTCTGTGCTCTGGTAATGTACAAATTTATTTACATTATCATATTAAGTTAAACTACGATAACGCATAGTATCTGCTTATAATAAATTAAATTAAGTCTAGTTACATAAAAAATAGAACACATAACTTTGTTATATATAAAGAATAAGTTCACTGAGTCAAGACAAATGTAAATCCTAAGATACAATGATTAATGCATTAGTGAGACAAAAAGTACTACTATAAGATGTAGGCCATGGTTTAGGATCCATTGTCTTTGTCAATTAAAAAAGAAGAAGAAAAATGTATATGTAGGTTACTGAATCAGGTCATTTCCAATGATATGGGGTACATTTTAATTTTATGAAGTATAGTGTAGAAGCTATTTTATGTTATCAAATAATTTATCACTTAAAGTATAATTATCAGTAACGTAATAAAAAATACTTATAAGGCATTAAAAATATCACGCCTATTTGCACCTGTAAAGTAATTGATGACTCCCTTTTTCCATTTCAAAAAATTCCAAATTTCTAGGCGAGGCAATAACTTATATATAAGCGGATAAAAATAAATTTTTTTCCTTAGTAGCATAGTATATTTTTTTAACAAAGAGGTTCAATTAAACCCCCTCTCTTCAAGCTAACATCACCCTGATAATCCCAAGTAACGATTCATAATAAGTAGAACTAATAACTTGGAAATTAAGACAACTAACCTTCAATAGTAGTATTGAATTACATTGATATTAAATAAATAAAAATCCATTAGCATTTAAGTGAATATACACATTTAAAAGATTCCATAATTTTCAATTTTTTTTTTCTTTCTTTCTTTCTTTCTTTCTTTCTTAAGTTCATCGTCTAGTCAAACACCGCCACATAAAATTGAAACAATGGAAATATAAATAACTTTCCATAGTAGGTTAAATTGTATTAACTACAACATAAACTTTCATTACAGTACTGACAATTGATATAAGTTAATTCCTATCTTTTTGGATCGTTCAAAACAATAATAGCCGGCAAATGTTTATGTCTTGTACATTAAGTACAAATATATAAAATATACGTGTTATAATACATATAATAGTCATAATCGATGTATACATATCATATATTTTGGCTAGCTCCCGTGATTAATTTGGGCCGACGGGCCAGAAATGACAAAAGCCAAATTATTAATGGGTGATGATTTGAACTTATTTGTAGGCTTGAGAATGTGAACATATGGAAAGTACCAAGCCAAGCTAAAATAGTGGGAACAATAGTAACACTTGGAGGTGCTACAATAATGAGCCTTGTTGGAGGACCAACAATTGGATTGCCATGGACCAAGCATCATGTTACTAGTACTAATGTTGTTTCTCCCGCTGAGCTCAATCCAGTCAAAGGTGCTCTCTTCATTGCTGCTGGTTGCTTCTCTTGGGCCTGCTTTTATAACCTTCAGGTATACACCTTTGCATAAATAGCCACTTTTTAGCTCTTGTAACTGAAAGATAGTTGTGGTAATGGAGTTTCAAATTTCACAAGTGAAACTTCAAACTTCAGGATGTTATCACGGCGGTACATATGTGAGACTCAAAACACCATGACAATGACTACTTTTCAAAGGCATGGGCCGAAAAGAGGCTAGTGGACGTTGTTTCTATCCTTTTCTCAAACAGTGCATTTGTTTTTGTAATAACTAGTTTTCAGTTATATATGTTGGCAATTGTAAAACATTTTGACACAATCGATTGCTTAAGAGATGACTACAAGTAACTGTCAATAATAAATAATTTAGTAAATTGGAAAATAAGGTAAGTAATTTATAATAATTGTGTTAAAATATATTGAATGTTAAGTTAAATCTATTCTAATTATTAACCTTTTGATATATTTTTTCCAATTTATCTAACACTCTTTTTATTTTGGGATGTTCCAAGATATAACGCTATTCCACTGATCTAACACTCCTTTTATTTGATGGTTTCTCTGTGAACTTACTTATGAACAATTACATTAATAAAATCTTCTTCCATTATCATTAATAGAATAGGATACACATGCATTATAATATATTTAATTTAGTGTCCAGTTAAATGTAGCTATATAAAATGAAATAGGTCATTGATTTTTATTGTCGACTTTTTTCAGTATAATAATATTTTTATTTGCTCTATTTATATTAACAGGCAATTACATTGAAGAAATACCCAGCAGGTTTGTCCTTGACATGTTTAATATGCGTGGCTGGGGCTCTACAAGGCACTGCACTTACACTTGTGGTCCAAAGAGGCAATTCTGCAATTTGGTCTCTTCATTGGGGCAGTAGTAAATTCGTTGCATCCGTTTACCTTGTAAGTCTAAAAAATCCTAAATCCATATTTAATAATACTATTTGAGTTTAAGTTATATATAAATCTAATTATACATCTTTTGTGTAAGTTTTTATTATATCATGTCAATTTTACATATTGTAGTTGGTAACTTATTTTATTTCCAAGATTATAAATTTTATATTTAAAGAGATTTATCTGTAGATAATCTTTGAATGACCTGATAAGTGTAAAATATATTTCTACATCGATGGTGCATAGCACTTAAAACTTGTACAAGTTTTTAAGTTATATACAATGTTAGTATAAGAAAATTTTAATTAACCGTGGTAGCCAGTAGCTTGTCTCATTTTTGAGATTACAATGCTCACATTTTAAAGAGGTTTACACGAGTATATAACTTAAACTCGTAGTATATATATCATTGTTGTTGTTACATACCAGTCATTAATTACTCTACTACAACTTAATTCAATTTTGCGAATACGGTCTGAAGTTAAATTACGCTCTATATATCGTCAGTGTAAAGAATTTTTAATTTATCATGTTACTTTTACCCGTTATAGCAGGTAGCTAATTGTCTTATTTTCAAGATCAACACATATGTTTTAAAGAGACTTATTAGTTCCTTATAATGACTCCGTATATAATTTAAAGCTTGTATTGTGTTATGTTGTTGTCTATCTTCATTAGTTATTCTCCAACAGCTTAATTTATGCATAGATATCATTATGGATGCAGGGAATTGTTAATTCTGGTATTGGCTATTATGTTTTGGGATTAATAATGAATGTCAAAGGACCAGTTTTTGTCACTGCTTTTAATCCTCTCAACATGGTTATTGTTGCCATTTTGGGTTCATTCATTTAACCTGAGCAACTCAACTTGGCAAGGTATTCCATAATGCTTATTTCCCTCTTTTACTTCTCTTTTTTTTTTTTTTTAATTTTTTTTTATCACAATAGATCTAAAACCTTGGAGATTGATCATTTTATGATGGTTTATTTCAAAAGATATGAGGTATATACATACTGATAATTAAATAATTTTTGCATGATCAATGTAGTTTTCAGGTTAGTAGTTCACTTATAATTGTGGACCTCTCAATCATTTATACTTATCTTTTGGATTTAAGTTATATGTATTGATAGTGGAAAAGTTTTTAGTAATAGTTAATTTTAACCTGTGAAAGTAAGTTACTATATTATTACTACTCAGATTAAATTAGCAATATATATTTATCAAGAGATTTATCTATATTAGCTTAATAAGTGCCCTTATTGTGTAAACATTTTTTACAATGTCATCGCATTAAACTTGAACTCAGCTATTTATGAACAAATATTTACATGTAGTTATCTTTCAAATGACTTGATTGTGTACATATTTCTAAATCGTTAACATATCGAACTTAAACTCTTTGCATTATTGATGGAAGATTTTTTAATATTCATTTGTTAAGTTTTATTTCAATTATGGAAGGAATTAACTATAAAATTTGTCGAGTGCTAAAGAACCCAAGAAAATATAATTTTTTTCACAATTCATCGGGATTAACGACATCTTTTTGCTATTTAGCGACAAAAATAGTTGATTGCTAATTTAATTATGTTTGTATATTGACTTGAGGAGTACAAAATGAAGTTTCTTAATTTAATTTTTTTGCTAGTTTGAATGTAGGGTTGTGGGAGCTGTTGTCATTGTTATTGGATTATATCTAGTAATATGGGGTACAAGCAAGGACGATGTAAAATCCTCAAAAATATTGAGCACCACTGAAGATGTTGAATTAGTTGACAAAGCATTAGCTGAGATAAAATCTTCGAATCATGCATAACTGGAGAGGAATCTGTTTAAGAGGAAATGATAAAAAAAATTAAGACTTACAATTTTGTGGTATCGATCGGATGATGTTTCGCATTTCAGTTTAATTTCATTATCTTTATTCCTGTTTTTATTTTTCCTAATTTTCTAATGTAACAACTTCTTTTTTTCTTTTCCTTTTTTTTTTTCCGGAAAAAACAATTCGAGCACTATTAGTGGATTTTGGTTAACATTGAATATCAAATAATTTTCCCAACAAAGAATGCTTGCTTTTTTGCCCTACTTGATTTAGGAACATGTACAATCAATTCAGCATCATTCTTTTTATAGTCGGCTGAATAATGCCCTTTTTTATTATATATATATATATATATATATATATATATATATTATTTCGATCCCATGAATAATGTACCATCACATCCGTTTCATTTTATTTGGTAGAATAAAATGCGCACTTAAGAAATAATGGATTTTTTTTTTGGAATTTAAGATTAAAATAAACTTTAGATATTTGTATTATTATAGATCATTTCATTAAGGGTAAATTTGAATTTTAAAGTTAAATTATTTTTAAATATATAAATGGAAACAATACTCCTAATTTATTTGACATGTTAAATTACTACTTTTCTTATCAGATTAAATTAGCAATCTATATTTATCAAGAGATTTACCTATAATTACTTAATATGTGATCTTATTCTGTAAACTTTTTACAACATCATTGCCTTAAACTTGAACTCATCTATAACTACAATAAATTTTCTATGCAATTATCTTGCAAAACTTCATTTTATACATATTTTTAAATCTCAACATAGTGCCTACTCAAACATCATCATATAATGGAAGATTTCTTAATATTCATTTAAGTTTTATTTCAAGATAAACTTTAAAAAAATGTATCGTATGATTTTGTTCGGAGACAATAAACTTATTTTTTTGAGAGATGGTTAATCCATTATTAAATAGTACAACAAATATTTTGCTTAGAGAGCAAAAGATAAAAATAGTTTGTCGCTAATTTAATAATGCTTTTATAATGAATCAAGGGGTACAAAATGAAGGTTCCTAATTTAATATTTTGCTGGTTTGAATGTAGGATTGTGGGAGCTGCTGTCATTGTTATTGGATTATACCTAGTAATATGGGGTACAAGCAAGGACGACGAAAAATCCTCAAAAATATTGAGCACCACTGAAGATGTTGAACCAGTTGATGAGGAATTAGCTGAGATAAAATCTTCAAATCATGCAGTAACTGGAGAGGATATAATATAATATAATATAAAAAATATCAAGACTTACAATTTTGTGGTATCGATCGGATGATATTTCGCATTTCAGTTTAATTTTATTATGCTTATTCCTGTTTTTCCTTTTCCTAATTTTCTAATGTATTTCTTTTTTTTCTTTTTCTTTTTTGGGAAAAACAAGTCGAGCACTATTAGTGGATTTTGGTTAATATTGAATATAAAATAATTTTCCCAACAAAGAATGCTTGCTTTTTTTGCCTTACTTGATTTAGGAGCAAAATTATCAAATTATCATCATTCTCTTTATAGAAAAAATAATGCCCTTTTTTATTATTGCAAATAATGCGCATAATAATTAATAATGAACTAACTTCGAATGACTAAGAAGAAATTAAACACTTTATGCATGATACGTTATTGGGATATTATTTTCAACCCATGAATAACATGTGAAAATCACATCCGTTTCATTTTAAAGAACAAATCATCATTCAGAAAAAATGGTTTTTTTTTTTTTTCAATTTCAGGTCTAAATTAAATCTCTTCAGAGAAGTACCAAAAGGTCTTTTCAACAAATACTTCGAAATGCCTAATTATACCATTTTTAGCTATTAATAAATTTTAATGGAGAAGGTAAAGTTAATCTTCAGCTTTAGTTTCCTATTTTATCCAAACAAACAATCTTCAGCTTTAGTTTCCTATTTTATCCAAACGAACAAACTTCAAAATCATAGTGGTAATAATTACGCACTTTTCACATATAATACACCTACAAACAGTCAACTTGATTATTTACCCAATCTTTTAAACCTCCAATAAGTACACTTCACTGGCTATGATTTTAATAATATTTTTGTTTATGATGCATATGATAAACCTCACAAATCATTATTCTGATTTGCTATTTCTAATATTCTAAAGAATCTAATCTCATTATCTGCATGTCCAATCAAATGAACATGTTTTGTTTAGTGCAATGTACGTAATGATTAAAGGTACTATCGCCTTGTCACTAGTCAGCACCTATAATTCATCGTATCTTATGTTGAAAACTGCCACCTGTTTTTTTTGGTTTTGTTCTTCCTTACATTGTTTTCTTGGTCAAAAAAATTGATTGTACTTAGAGTCACACCTACACGCACAAGTGAAAATTGCCAATTGATCAAGTAAAAGCAGGAATCTAAACATTATAATTGCTACTGTTTTCGCATATATTCATGTGACACTCTTTTTTGGGATAATTTCAATAATATACAATACTCTTTTTTGGGATAATTTTAATAATATACAATTCACCATAGAAAATTACATCCACGTACCTATATTTTTAATTTATATCCACATAGCTAACTTTTTTTGCAACAGTGTTTATACACATCATATACAACATTATACATCTACTGAAGACAATGTATATATTAACCTTATATAATAATATATAAGAGGTGTTTATACACACTTTTACATTGTTATACAATATTGTACATACACACATAATATGAACCTGTCCACATTAAAATTATTAAATCGGTGCATTTAGATTTACTAATAGTCATATGGATAACACCAAACTTATGAACCTAGATATTTAAACATTTAAGTTTACTATTGTCAACATCACTTCTTAAACGTAAATGTCTTTTCTTCAATTAATGTTGATGATTTTAGCTTTGTTTTCAACAGCTGCTCTTTGTGTACACCTTCACAACTATAGCCAATTCATTCTCTAAGTTTAGGTTATAGCAAACACAAATACTTTTGTTGTCTTCTGTTCCTATCTTGTAATGTCCTTCAAGACTTACATTTTCTCGATGAGATGTTCTTCTCTTCACAAATCTGGAGAATTCACTCTTCTTTTGCAAATAGCCGTCCTCTCAAGCCTAGAGACATATCTCCAATGGAGATTGCCAAAGTTTTCATCTTTACACCCTCCGGGATCGAACCAATGCTCTAATACCACTTGTTGAAAATATTAAGGCAGACCTTTGATACTATCATAGGACACAAGGAGGATGGAAGAGGGAGAAAGACATATTGAACTCACTTCATATCATTAGAAAGCCTTCAATCTTACATAATAACATTACAGGGGATTTATATAAGTGCTAAAGAATGATTCTAGACATAAAACTACTATTCACACACATACTATGAACTTGACCACATTAAAATCATCAAATCATGCACCTAGATTTCCTAATAATCATATGGATATACCAAATTATGAACCTAGACATTTAAACATTTAGGTTTACTATTTTCAACAACCTCTTCGTCAAAAGTTGTTTAGCTTGATGAAGAAGTGTTTAACTGAACACTCCCATTATTTTATTATAATAAAAGATAGTGGAATCCGTAGATAATTAAATTGATGACATGCAGACGTGCTTAAATCACTTAAACTTTTGTCCCCTATATATACCACTCAAGAGGGAAGTTTGTTATATAAATTATGCAAAGCAACTAAAACAATATTCTAAGCATTTGTTCATCAATTTTCAGTTTTATTTAAATCATGTCATCAAATACTAAGGAATGATTATTGAAGGTTTTGAAGAGAGCAAAGCCATATTTGGCTGTAATTCTCTTGCAATTTGGATATGCAGGCGCAGCAATTATAGCTAAAACTGCATTGAATGATGGAATAAGTCATTACACTTTTGCTGTTTACAGAAATGTCTTTGCTGTTGTTGTATTTGCTCCTTTTGCTGCTCTCCTAGAAAGGTGACCTTTAACTTAGTAACCACTCCTAACTTTTTCCTCACACTTAGTCACAAACACAAATCAGCAACGAATTCAGAATTTTAATATTACGATGCGTATTGAGCAAGGGGTGAGCAAAGGGTAATCAGTGAAACACCCTTCGCTAGAAAATTATCTTTTATCTTTTACATATATATTAATTAAATCTTGAATACCCTTAATAATTTTTCTGCCTTTATTTGCCACTGAATTTGAGTTGCAAAATCGGATTTTGAGCAGGGCGGAGCTATGTAACTTTAGCAAAAGGTGTGATTGATTGAACACCCTTCCATTGTGGATGTAGCTCTATGCTATGAGTTCAACTCACCTCAGGATTTTTGACATGGAAAATAAATATATGTGTAAAACAACAAAATTTTTACAAATATTTGATTATGATCCATAATTTATAAGAATAGGGAATTTAGTGCTAAGAATTTTAAAGGTTGATGAACCCATCCATTTAAAATTCTGAATCCGCCTCTGCACGCTTCATCGAAAAATTATACCGTATGCATATATAGGTCAAATATTATGGCGTATACGTATATATTAGATCATGAATACACTTTAGTGAATTTTTTTGACTTCATCAGTGGCTCTGAGTTGAAAGATCTGGGTTTCCAAATATATATGTGTGTGTGTATAATTCTATTCAATACTTGTTTTATTCACACATATATATACACACACACATGCTCATAACACAAACCAATGACGAATCCATAATTTAGATATTACTGTGCCTTTTGAGCAGGGGCGGTGTAGTTGCGTACCTTTAGCAAAGGATATTTTTCAACACAAATTCAAACATTACTTTTTTTCGTATATATTAAATCTTAAATAGACTTGGCGATTTTCCTGACTTCACCACTTACTTTGAGCATTGAGGCATTATTTTATTTAGATGAAGTATTTGGTTAGAAACTAATGTCATATCTCTGGTTGTTTTATTTAACATACAGGAAAATAAGGCCAAAAATGACTCTATCCATTTTCTGGAAGATTATGTTGCTAGGCTTGTTCGATTAAATATTCTTGATATATATTGCCAATATACATTTGTTTATAATACATTTAATTTAATATATATTTATCTAATGATGTTTTAAAACTAAATTATTCTTTGCAGGCCTACCAGAATTTATATTACGCAGGGATGAAATATACCACTGCTACTTTTACAACAGCAACGTGCAACGTTCTTCCAGCCATCACTTTTTTGTTAGCCTGGATGTGAAGGTAAAATAGGCCATTTTTTTGCAACTAATTAGTTTATTACGTGCACTTAACTCCCATTGATAGATCAAAACAAAAAATTTGGCTACACTAGATATTAAAGATAATAATGCGTTTTAAGTTCTGCGCACAAATTTATTTACACTTTCAAGTTGAATTGACCTGCAATAACATAGCAAAAATAAAATAAAATAATAACTTGAAAAATAAAACACATAACTTTGTTATATATAAAAAATAAGTTTACCCAAAAATTTACACAAAAACATGGACTCTAGTCAAGACAAATGTAAATCCCAAGAGCAATCATTAGTTCATAACTGCCATAGAAGCACCAAAAAAGAAAATATTTTAAAAAAAGAGAAAGTGTAGATGTAGGTTAGTGGATCAAGTCATTTCCAATGATATGGGATGAAGTTTAATTTTATGAAGTGATAGTGTTAATTTTTTTTTTTAAATATTATCAAGTCACTTAACGTATATAATTATTGGCGGCGTAAATATATTATTACATTATCAGTGTGTACAAGTTAATTAATGTGGAATAATAGGTTATAACTTGAACATAATGTAGGCTTGAGAATGTGAATATATGGAAACTACCTAGCCAAGCAAAAATAGTGGGGACAATAGTAACACTTGGAGGTGCAACAATAATGAGCCTTGTTAGAGGACGAACAATTAGATTGCCATGGACCAAACATCATGTTCCTAGTGTTATTACTCATGTTGCTTCTCCCACCTAGCTCAATCCTGTTAAAGGTGCTCTCTTCATTGGTGCTGGTTGTTTCTGTTGGGCCTGGTTTTATAACCTTCAGGTAGTATGTTAGAAATAGTATTTTACTGGTCATAGTTCTGTCTTGAGAAATAATTACCGAGTGAAAATTTCAGGATACTATCCTGAGGTTTTCTTCTATTATCATTAATAGATTCTGATACACATGAAATATCAAATATAACATATTTAATTATGTGTCCAGTCAAATATCATTACGTCAAATAAAATGAATAATTCAATTTTATTTTTGGTTTTTTTCTCAGTATAATAATATTTCTATATATTAACAGGCAATCACGTTGAAGACATATCCAGCAGGATTGTCCTTGACATGTTTAAAAAAATTTCTTAATTCATTCTTCATACTAATATTTTACTCTACTGTTAGTGTAAGAGATTTTTATTTGATCATGCTAACTCTTACTTGTTGTAGTCAATAACTTATTTTGTTTTCAAGATTATAAAATTTATATTTTAAGAAGGCTTTCGTCAGGGATGGATATCCTAGTGGGTTTGGCAAAACTCAAAAACTGTAGCTCAAATCCTATATTTATTTATTTTATTTTATTTAAAAAAAACAGGAAGTTAGCACATGGCCGCTCGGCCAAAAACATCACAGCCTCATACAGTATACATATGCCTACTACTTTTTTGTGCTGGCGGCTAATATGTATATTAAATAATCTATTTAGAACACACAAGTTTAAAATTTTGCATCCGCCTCAGGGATACGTGTAAATATTCTTTGGTAACTTGATTATGTAAAAGAAAATCTTTTACACTGATGATATATAAAACTTAAACTCGTACTATATTATTATTGTTATATCAGTAATTATCTACTACAACTTATTTTATGCATGAAAATTTTTATGGATGCAGGGAATTGTTAATTCTGGGATTGGCTATTATGTTTCTGGATTAATAATGGAGGCCAAAGGACCAGTTTTTGTCACTGCTTTTAATCCTCTCAACATGGTTATTGTTGCCATTTTGGGTTCATTTATTTTATCTGAACAGCTCAACTTGGGAAGGTATTTAAATGGTTATTATCCCCTTTTTTGCGTTGTTAACTAATTTAAATTATGTACACTGGCCGTAAAATATTTTAGTATCATTTAACATGTGAGAGACCCACAAGGGTTATGACCGATTTTTCACACGAGACTATCGATTTCCCTCACCAATTTTTAGCCGAGAGAGATTCATAAAATTTTTATGGATGCATTGTTAATTCTGGGATGGTTAAGCTATCAGATAAGAGAAAGGGCCAGTTAACATGGTTATTGTTGCTCATTGAAAGATAGGTATTAAGCTTTTATTCCCAGTTCCAAAAAAAAAAAAAAAAACATGTAAAAGTAGATTAGTTACTTAAAATAAGACCTCAGAAGTAACTTGATTATGTCCAAAAACTAAATTAAAACATCAATACATCAAACTCAAACTCTTTGCGCTGGTGATGGAGGATTGTTTAAGATTCATTTGTGAGGTCTTATTTCAAGTAGAGTTACTAAAAAAAAAATAGCTGGAAAATTCGTAGTTAGTTCATAGTTAAATTGTAAGTACTAATGGAATTTTTTTAATAATTCATCATTAATCAATCGTTAGATGTAATTAACGATTTCTTTTTTTGTTATATAAAGACAAAGTTGGCCGTCGTTTTTTTTTTTTTTTTTTTTTGTTGAATTTTACAAAATGAAATTTTCTAATTTAATTTTGTGCTGCTTTTTAATGTAGGGTGTTGGGAGCTGCTATCATTGTTATTGGATTATACCTAGTAATATGGGGTACAAGCAAGGATGACAAAAAATCCTCAAAAATATTGAGCACAACTGAACATGTTGAATCAATTGATAAAGAATTAGCTGACATTAAATCTTCAAATCACGCCTTAATTAGAGAGGAGTCTGCTTAAGAAAACTAATTAAGACTTAATTATAATTTAGTGATATCGACCAACGATATCTGATGTATGAGTTTAATTTTTATTATCTTTATTATTTCCCTTTTTTATTTTCTTTCTGATCTCCTAATGTATCTTTTTTTTTTTTTTTTGGAAAATAAGTCGAGCACTACTGGAGGCTGGATTTTGGTTAATATTTGATCAAGTAATTTTCTCAACAGAGAATGCCTTTTTTTTCGCCTTTCTTTAGTTAGGTTCACCAATTGCATGTTGTATGCAAATAACGCGCATAATTATAAACTAACTTGGAATGACAAAGAAGAAACAAGTTATCCATGAATTTGGGACAGTAGGACCTATTTCGATCACATGAATAGAATGCTACTCTATCTCAATTTATGTGACACGATTAAATTGTGCACTTAAAAAGAACGGTTTTTTATTTTTTTTTTATTTATAACATCAACAACGTTATTTTAGGGACGGACTCAATGAAAATAGTGGACATGATCAAAGGAACGTCTAAAGGTTGACGTCTTATGTCCCTTCTTTTGTACACTTTTGCTCATAATAGACACGATAGGGGTCCAAGCTAAGTCAAAAATCACATAACCTCCTCCTTTTTTCTTAATTTATAATGATGAATAGATCCACAAATTGATTACCAATAGTCTCTCACAATAATGGAAGAAATCAACATATTGAACTACAAATTAACTTGTAAAAATCACAGATATAAGACTATTTGTTACCCATTTGTACCATGATTTTCTCCCTCCATTTTCTTTTGCCTTTTGAAATGATTTGTCATTTTTTTGTGTTTTTTTATGACAAGGGATCTGTGTGATTACTTTTAATTGCTTTAATTTGTTTCTCAATAAAGTCAAACTAAAATATCCAATACAGTGTGATATTATTATTGATCTTATAACTTTATTGAGAATTTTATGGACTATAGAATTATACAGTTTTAGAAAATATTATGCTAAATATTTTATGTTATGGTTTATATGAATGCATGTTGTTAGAGAATATTAAATATGTTCTAAATTGTGAAATATGCGTACTTTTTTTTTTTTATTTTTATTTTTTTATTTATAATTGTTAAAGTACTAGTAGAAGTTAGGTTAAGAATGAATAATCATAATGTAGAACAGTAGAAGTATAGTATACAGGGAAATAACAAATTAAATATTTTATTTCTCTTTAATTAGCTTGTCGAAAGAAACATGCACAAAGTAGTGACTTGGAAAGATCATATAGTCGGAGGAATTGGCATTTCATTTAGTTACTGTGGGTAGATATGTATATGGACTGGTTATAATTTAAAAAGAAAACGAGTTATGTACACTCATGTTCGGTTGATCTTTATTTTCTAAGGAGGGGCGGCTCAAGGGGGTTAACAAAGTCTTTGCTTTACGCTCTCAAAAATTTAAGACATTAATTTTTAATTGATAGTGAATTTTATAATTTTATTTTATGCTAGACAACATTAAAATTTGAAAAAAAAAAACATAGAAAGTAAAAAAAAATCTTTATTCAAAAATAAAGAAAGGAAGATTGCCTATTTTTTATAGTAAAATATTTTAGAATTTAGTATTAAACTATCCGTAGCTTCATATTAATAAATAAAAATGTATGCAACAACATCCAATGGATTGCATTACAAATACATGGCTTACATATTATTAACTTGAATTAACTCTTACTAATATAAATAACAATAATATTACTATATGATGTTAAAAGTTTTATGTTACTACACCATATGAAAGAAAAACGGGAACATAGTCTCTTATTAAAAATCGACTTTATGCCATTAATTTGATTGAGCAACTTTTGTTTCTAAGAAGGGTTTCAAGCCCTTTATATGACTGTGGCCGGATTGTTTCTTTTTTTCATTTATTTTTAAAAGGAAAACTATTTTCCATAGCTTACGATTTATTTATAGGAGGAGCAAATAAAGAACGATCGTATTAAAAAAAAGAGTTTGTACATAATTCATATTTGAATTTACAAAATGTAAATTAATAGTTAATGACTCAAGAAAGAAAATCTTGTTGAGTCGGTATGATTGATTTTTTTTAATTTTATTTTAGCATACAATTTTCAAAATAAGCTTTCCAACAAAACATATCTATCCTTCTCGAATGACGGTGGAAATTCTCTAGGTAGTTCACCAAGGGTCGATCCCGTTCAGTTGGTCAACCATTTGGTGAGATAGAACATGATTGTTTGATTGCTCGTTATGCCGTTAATATTCTCAGAGAGCGCTTATTTGAGCAAGTGATTTATATAGGTTTTTTTTTTTTTGGTCATATCTAATACTTTATGAAAGAAATGTTGCAACAACAGTGTTAATGTTCTCCAGGTTCATATTCTATTTCACTGGGAATAGCTCCAAGGATATTGACCGAGGAGATACATAGGTTGTAAATTGTATGATCCATTATAGTGTTTTTTTTTTTTTTTTTTTTTTTTTTGGTACATCCAGACGAGATGTATGTACGACTAGAACCCTTAAGTACCACTGAATATGTAATTGAATAGTCATGATTTCACAAACATGAAAGTGAAGACTAGTTTATCCTTACTGATGTAGAAAGCAATGTAATCAAATATAGACGGAGGAAAAAATTCCAGAATATAAGTAGACAAGCATAATGAACTTTGATGCCTTAAAACAAAAGAGATTTAGAATATTTTAGAATATTGTGTGTGGGGTTTACTTTACACAACTCATATGTGTGTGTGTCTATATATATATATATATATATAACGATGTACTTAATTCAAAAAGATTAAACATATATATATATATAACGATGTACTTAATTCAAAAAGATTGTATAACTATTTAGTATTTAGCATGCAAAAGTATAGTTGTACCAAGTTAGCCCATGAATAAAGGTAGGGAAAGATCCTAGGTTACGTGCAAAATAGTAGAATTTCGAATTCGGCAGCTCAGAATATATATATATATATATATATATATATATATATATATATATATATATACACACACACACAAACACCTTTTCACTGCTGATGAGCAGTGGCGTAGTTAAGATTTTTAATAAGGGGTTTCAAAAATATAAGGAAATAAATACACGAAAAAGACGAGAGTTCAACATCAACTATATATACATAAAAAATAATTTTAATATTGTATATAGCTTTTTTTTTGCACGGATTGCCCTTCTTCTGGGGTGGTCTTTAATTTTTGCCCTTCGCCTATTTTGGGTTCGAACCCAGCTCAGTAAACAAAAATAATAAAAAAATAAAAAAAAAAAAGAATTTCATAAGGCCGAGTTTGCAGGCAAATTATGCCTGATGGGGCAAGAGTTTGCCCATAAACTATGCCTTAAGGTAGAGTTTTGCAGGCAAACTATGCCTTAGAAAACTCTACCTTACTCTGCCCTAAGGTAGAGTTTTAATCTAGATTTTTTTTTTCAAAATTGGTAGGATATTGTCTTGCTTTCAGCATCAATCATAATGTTCTTTTGGCTTTTCAGGATCCAGTTAGCGATCAAGAATATAAAGCCACTCGATATTGCTTCGATGATTGACTCGGCCTCAAACATGATAAGTGAAGGTCGTGAATCAGAGTTAATCCCAAGGGAGGCAAATCCAGATGCTCCAATCACTGGCTTTAGGTAAGGGTGATTATCAGACTAGCTGCTTCAACCTCAGCTCAATCATATTGAATCACCTCGTGACTTAGACAATGTTGGTTGTCTTCAAGGCAAAAAATTTTGGCTTAAGGCAGAGTTGTAATTTTTTGTTAATTTTTTACTGAGCGGGGATTCGAACCCGAAACCAAGGGCTTCTAACGAAGGGCAAAAATTAAAGACCACCAATTTATGGCAAAAATTAAAGACTACCCCAAAATAAGAGCATTCCTGCGAATCGCCCTATATACAGTGTAATTTTTCGCCGAATAGATCCGAACCCCCTTGGCCTTCATTGGCTCTGCTCTGCCAATGAGTAGCAGTTTTGAATGCTTACGAAGATATGACTATGGTATGCTTTCTCGGGTTCTATTTAGAATATAGATAGTCAGACTTTAAGACCTCCTTTTTCCTTAGAATTTACAAAATCATGGGAGAGAATGTTTTTCCCTTTAATGACCGCGGCATAAATCTGAAATAGTTGGGACCTCAAAACAGATATCGAACATCATGTGGAAAAAAAAAAGTTTTTTTTTTTTTTTTGCTGGGAGTGCTCATAAAAAGACATGCGAAGCATGTTTAATACTTGGAATTACTCCTTGCGTTCACTTTTATTTGTCCACTATATTAAATATAAATTTTCATTTACTTGTCTACTTTAACATATCAAGAAAAGATAAACCTTTTTTCTGGTTTTACCCTTAATATTAATTACTCATTTTCAAATCATTCTCCAAGTTCAATGAGATTATACACCAATTAATATGAGTATTATGGTAGAATATATACTTCATTTATTAATTCTTAAGAGGCGTTCAAAAACAAAAGTGGACAAGTAAAAGTGAACGGAGGGAGTAAGAACCTCAATATACATGAAAGCATTCAAGAAACTGGCTATAACTCTATAATTTTCTAATTGGAAACTTAAACAATGTTGTAGTATATGCAATTCACCTTCGGGGCGGGGGGGGGGGGGGGGGGGGGGCAATGCATTTTCTTGATTAAATCTTACCATTGTATTTCCAAAACTAATTTATAAAAAAGAATGGTCCAATGAGAGTTTCGCGTTTTTCAACCAAAAAAAAAAAAAAAAAAAAAGAGGGAGGCTCCTTTCAGATTAAACTACCCTCAAGTAAGCACATCAATCTTTCACCTGCTAATCTTCTACCCTTATGCATGAATGTCAAGTTATATTAACGCTTAAAATCAAAGTTATAAGTTTAAAGTTTGTAAAGTGAAGCACATCAATCTTTCACCTGCTAATCTTCTACCCTTATGCATGAATGTCAAGTTATATTAACGCTTAAAATCAAAGTTATAAGTTTAAAGTTTGTAAAGTGACTCTGGGATATCTCTTTTTGACTAATGTTAATATGATGACTCCAAAGAAATTTATACCTATATATCAACTTTAGTACCTCACTAAAAGCAAAAAAAGAATTAAGAGTATATCGTAAATTTTACTCACATTACTTTTATTAATCCTTTATAGCTATCTTAACTTCTAGTCTAGCTTAATTTTAGTCTAAATCCACTTTTTACAAACAAAGCATCTACCCGTGATAAATCCACTTTTTACAAACAAAGCATCTACCCATGAGGCCTTGACTAGTTAGCAAATTATACGAAAATTAATTGAGCTACTTTAACAAAAAAATAAAAAAATAAAAAAAAAATAAAAAAAAAAAGAAGAAGACGAAGAAGAAGAAATAGCGGTGGTGTCATGATAATTTGTGTGCACCTCAACTATTCCTGATAGTTTGTGTGAGTTTGTGTGGAACTCAACCATTCCATCTGATATCTTTTGCCACACATGTATCAACTAACTTGCCTCACTAATGTTTAGGCCAATGGGAAGAAATCGTCTATTATTATTTGTTTCCGCAATCTCCAGGATTTGCACCTACATTATGGACCATTAACCGACACCCTTGGGTGAAAATGGTTGAGCTACTTCTAAGATCTGATCCATCTTTTCAACCACAAACACCCATAAATGTATAGCTTATCCAGTTACTACTGCTCATATTTTGACAACTTGGTGAAAAACACCTCTAAAATTAGTATCTAGGAATTAATTCATTCCACTGAATGTTTTCAGATGTTATTATCAAACAGAAAATAACTTGCCCCGTACTACGCTATCAACAACTAAAGTCTCAACTCATATAGCCAAAACAATTAATAACACAAAAATCAAGAACTTCAGAAAGAATATTTAAAACCAAAATCCAAACTTTTCTAAAAGAAGAGCTTAAATAGTAGTAGCATGTTTAGCGGTCACATCCATTAAAAATCCAATATAACAAAACACCATATGCCGGGGTAATCTATAAAATGGGAAAGGGTTCGCAGTTTCAAAATTAGAGCACAGTTGCTCCATCAGGAACCTCTAGAAAAACCAGGAGCACAAGAATCAGCAGATCAAGATGGTTTTGCCACTTCATCTTCTGTGTAGATACGCTGAAGTTCACGACTGGCAGCTTGGAAGGACGCTGAACACAAATGAAGAAATGAGTGTGTTAGGATACAATATTAATGGAGGTGGCAAAATGGGTTGATGAGTGAAAGTCAACACAAATTTCGTCGGTTAAATGGGTCTGACTAATGGACGAAATAACTGCATACTTTCATACTAAATGACAAACCTGTGATACCTTTGTCACACATTCATCACGCACGAATCCATTTGTCCACCTCAGAATAGAAGGAACAAAGAAGTAACAAAAGATTGTGACTATAAGGGCATTAATGGCGAAACAAAGTATTCACCTTTCCAGGTCTCGAAATTTTTCTGGTTGATTGGAGAACCAGTGATATTTTGAATTGCTTCAAAGAGCATTTCCTGAGGAGTATTCTTCAACTCCTGCACCACGGAAAAAATTGTCTTCCCATTCTCGAAGTAAATATGATTGTTAGGGTGTCTGGTCTTGCAAGCAGCATGACTCTCAAATTCAAAACCACTTAGACTCTGCATACACACATTAATGCCCCTTTAGACATGAAATATTGAGGAATAGTCTTGGATAATACATCCGAGAACCTATAACAGAACAGTAAAAGAAAATCTTGCCTTGGACAGCTTGCAGTCATTGCAGCCACACAGGTAATAAGTCCCTTTAATAACTCCTCTAACAGTTTTCTGCATGCATCCATGTAAAACATACTCAGAACAAAAACATCTAAACCTCAAGGAAGTATTCGAGAATCAAAACTTACCTCCCTTGACCACGAGACATACTTCACGGGCACTCCATCAAGTATACCAGTTGCCATTAAACTTCTAACATTGGATGGGAAATTGTTCCGCGAACTCTTAGGTGTCTTCTGCACCTTCTGCTTGGACGTGTTTTCTGTTCCGACAGTAGACCTTGGAGCAACAGTCTCAATTTGATCCACAGAATGCTCCACTGTACTTTTGTCTGTCAGAGATTCTGAAGCTTCACGAGAGGGTTCACTTATCACCAAGTCATAGCTGCTGATGACCTTGCCAGAACTAGGTGTATTATTTCCCTCAGGCTTATGCTGAAACCCTCCAAAAGATATGTTGCTGTTTTCAAACTTATTCATTGATATGAAGCTTGAATTTTCTTTGCTGCAAGTACCAGCTGATATAACAGCTGGTACCACTTCCTCAAGAGTTGGGATCCTAGAGGCAACACCAATATCCTTATTACCGGTCACACCCACAGGCATTAAGTCTTCATTAGCTTTCCTGTAAGAAGGGAAATTGCCATTTTCCTTGTATGGCTGATTCACTGTCTTATAATAGCCGTTTCCTGTGTCTAATGATTGATCCATAAGATACAGATTGTGTTCACCCCTGCTGTACAGATGACCCATTAGCATGAAATTATCATTCCCCTTGTAATTTGTATGGTCTATAAGACTGGCGGTTTGTTTTTCCTTTGCAAAGTCGTGCCCCATCGAAATAACGTTTCCAATTCCAGCTCTACATGTCAGTCCTAGAGATGTAGCATTTATGCTATCTTCTCCGGTGTCTGAAGAGTTGCGCGAAAGAAAAGAATAATCACTTATACGTTCATCTGCTAGATTGACTCTAGCTCCTCTAGTTCCAGCATTCAGATAAAGAGGATCTTCGCAGACATGAGACATAGCTAAGCCAACAGTTGAATTATTTTGAAGAAGATTAATGAAACGGCTGTTTTCACTTTTCACATTTTCATTGCCAAAACTGAATGACCCTAGAGGCTCAGGTGCACGTGAACGATCACTAGAAGGAACTGGGGCAGATTGAAAATTGGCTGTGTTACTCCAGTAGGACAAGTTCGCACTTGCAGGTGTTGAAATTGGTGTATCACTGACAGACTGCACAACTTGTTTCTTATTGGAGAATAACTCCCCTACTGAAGGATCCATAAAAAATTGATGAGCACGCTTCTGTTCCATCCGCAAGGAAGTCCCGCCACCCCTCTCTCCATCAGTTAGAGCACCAATGTCTTTTAGCACCCAAGGGCCCTTATTCTGGAAAGACTGGAAAGATCATATAACAGTTGTCAGAGAGTGGAAAAGAAATTATTCAGGTAGTAATAGTAAAAGGAGCTCTATTCTCCTTGTTCTCAACATCTGAGTGAAGGGAATGAATATGAAGCAATGTTAGAAAGGCAAATGACCAACTTTAGGAAAAATTATGAGGAAATGATACTTGGTGCAAATCCTCGAAGTTTCTCGTTTTAGCGGATAATGTTCAGATTGCATGAAGGCCTAATTGATATACATGAGTTTATTTTATTAACTTTTGTCTGTGCTATGAGGGGGAAAATCTCAATGTAGCAAGATCAGGTTCAGACCGAATAACAGCTGGACTTGTGATACTTGAGGAAGAGTCAATAATAGCAACTTAAACAGGCTGCTTGGTTTGCTTGGGGTGGGGGTGGGGGGTGGGTTCTAACTAGAATGTATGTGGTGCTACCAACTAACAAGATAGCCCTTCAAAGCTAACAATATTTGCTCAGAGAAATGATACATTGGAGACATGTATCAGAATAGAAGGAAACAAGAGTTTAAGACAATGATTAAGGCTATTCGAGTTGCACCAAAAAGCCTTTCTTGGAGAAGGCAATAAAGGCAGAAATGTTTGATTTTATTTTGAAAAGGTTTTCTACTGCAATTGAAAATGGAGATACGGATGCTTGCGAAAAGGACATTTTTATGCATAAAATATTAAAATCTAGGTGTCCTATGAGGGAGCTAATACTGGAGTATAATACAAACAAAAGTGCCTGGAGGGCCAGAACTCTTCACCAAACACAGTCAAGAGAGAATGTCTACTATATACTTCCCTGTTTACACATACAATAAAGTTATTGACGGCAGAGCAATCACGATGTGCGTAAGCTAAAGTTACTGAGGACCTCATCAATCACTACCTTAGCAAGTAATCACGATGTGCATAAGCTAAAGTTACTGAGGACCTCATCAATCACAATCACTACCTTAGCAAGTAATTGGATATTAATAATTTAATAACATATGCCTCCCCTCCATCAACATGGTGCTTTCAACTATGCCATATTGATGAGCAACCTTAAGAAATAATATAAGACTTCATATGCAAGTAAGTAGCATTTAGCATAGAAGCTCTATAACTACTTAGAATGATATAAATGACTATTTCAACTTTCTCTAATGAGATCAAGATCCTTAACATATGTATAAACGCCAGAGTTAAACTAAAAGAACCAAAAATAAAAATAATTAACAGTTACATCAATTATTTTACAAGTTAGCTTCTTCCACTGGAATTTTTCGTTCACATTTTGCTGATGAATCTGCCAACGTGGACACTTCTTTCCCCCTTTATTAATTCCCCCTTATTATCTTCATCAATTAGGGTTGCGGCCAACTCTTCCGAGTTTAGGTTCATCATCAATAAGTTCCTTTCCCTTTCTTCTTAATGTCTAAAGAAAGTGAATCATCATGTGAAATTCGGTATGCAAGGAGACGTTGGTTCAGTATAGAAAAGGCCCCTGTCTGTTAGGGAAAGGTGAAGGAATTGTCAAAGCTATTTTATACAGCGCAACGACATCTCCTCACATACTGAATTTCATGTGATGATTCACATTCTTCAGACATTAAGAAGAAAGCTTGGAGAGGAAATTAACTGACGAATAGCCCTAGCTTGGAAGAGTTGGCCGGATCCCTATTGATGAAGAAGACAAGGAAAATTAATAAAGAGGAAGATAAGTATCCACCAGCAAAGAGAGAATAATTAATTCCAACTGGAGGAACGTAATTTTTCCTAACAGTGGGGATTTGAATAGACCAAAGTATAACAGAGACTAAACTTGAGATTTTTGTAGTACAGAGGCAAATTTTGACAGTTTTTCCTTAAAAGAAATAGTTTAAAAGCTCTACATAACTCTCAGCTGTTGCGCCCATGGAAATTATCTAATGACCAGTTCAAAGAATCTGATCAGGAATGCAACCTGATATATTAATAGGTTACCAAGTCGTATTATGGCCTGTTTGTCAAGTCGACGACAATTGGTGTAGGATTTCAAGAAGGAAAAGCTGGGAAAGCTCAAGGTAAAAAGGCACAGACATCTCTATGATGCAAACCTGTGGGTATCATTTATTAGAATTTGTCAACATTACAAATTTGACATATTCATTTTTGTATTATTAACACGAGAGCTTATCTCGAGAAGAATCGCTACTATTGTTTAACAAACAAATGTCATTCGTTAATAAATAGGGGTTTCAATTATGGCATACTAATAATGGAATGTCGGATATTCAACCAGCATCAGAACAATTAAACATGTTAAGGGCATGTAATTGTATTTGGTTTGCACTTTTCCTATACGTTAACATACATGTGTATCAAGATTTATAAGGTATTCATTTAGTAATCTTTCCTAATTTATCTTATCACCTTGAACATTAGAGCATTGTTCGCAAAACTTTAGACCGACTTGCCCAAGAACTTGAATGGAAATATACCCTGCAGTAGCACTTAAAACTATCCCTGAAAACTAAAACTCCTAATTGACAAAAGAAAAAAGAAAAACTAAACACAAGTGACTAGATACAAAGGATAAAGATACCCTGTTTAATAATTGAACCAACTAATTTCTAGTTTACCAAATATAACATGCATACATATAGTCACTTTAAAGGGTGAGAGAAGAGAAATGTATCTAATTAACTTTTGGTTCGAACAACTGATTCTCAATTAATTGTACAAGGCATGAACAATAACACTTCCTCAACATGAAAAACATTCATTTTACACCAAAAAGAAAAAGAACAAAGATCAAAGCACATGTACAGATTGAAAAGAGAACAAAGATCAAAACAAGAATTACTGCCAATTTTACCACAGATCGGAACACGATAAACATACATAGAACAGCCTTACAACATTTAAAAGAACTGCTGGTGAAACAGAATAAATGTTGAAATAATTCAAATCGAAAACTTTACCATTTCCAAGTATTTCAAATAACTTCAATACTGAATAGCAGCTACGGAGCTTTACCAATGCTAAAATCTTCCACTTCAAAAGCAAAGCCAAAAATAATGAAAATAAAATAATTAGAAAACAAAAAAGAGACAAAATATTCAGATTAGGCTTAATCAAACGAAGAAATAAAAACTGAGATAAATTATTAAAAAAAAAAAAAAAAGTTGCATTCTCATGAAAACTCAATTATCGGAGAAAACACCAAACAGAGCACCAAAAATGTTGAAGGTCAAAAATAAATAAATCCATTCCTTCTCAGGTAGACGTGCTAAGTTCAAAGTCGTCTCTATCATTCACAAAAACGTTTTCACTTGTTGTAGGTCTAAAATAAATAAATCAACAAGAAATGTTTTTTTTTTTTTTTTGACATTTTTTAACTTTTAAACGAGACGACGACGATAACAACAACAACAACAACAACATATCTAGTGTAATCCCACAGGTAGGGTCCAAGGAGGGTAGCATCTATGCAGACCTTATCCACACCTTTGTGGGATAGAGAGACTGTTTCTGATAGATAAATCAACAAAGAAATTTTTATTTTTGACATTTTTAAACTTTTCAACAACAACATACCCGAGTCGTCTCACAAGTGGGGCCCGGGGACTTTTGGGGCCTCAGGACGGTAGGATGCATGCAGACTTTACTCCTAACTTTATTGGGGGAGGGGGGTGGAGAGGTTGTTTCCCATACACAGACACTTCATATAACTCAATTAAAAAAATTATTCAACAAAAAGATGTTCATTTTTGACATTTTATACTTTTAAACGAGACAAGAACAACAACAACAACAACGACCTCTGTAGGGTTAGAGATGATGTTTCCGATAGACAGACACTTCATATAACTTAATCAAAAAATAAATCAACAAAAAAAATGTTTATATCTGACATCTTTTAACTTTTAAACGAGACGACGACAACAACAACCTTTGTGGGGCAGAGAGGATGTTTCCGATAGACGGACAGTTCATATAACTCAATTAAAAAAAAATATATCAGCAAAAAAATGTTTATATCTGACATTTTTAAACTTTTAAATGAGACGACGACAACAACAATCTTTGTGGGGGTAGACAGGATGTTTCCCATAGACAGACAGTTCATATACATCAACTAAAAAAATAAATCAAAAAAAAAAAACTGTTCATTTTTGACATGTTTAAACTTAAAAACTCGACAGTTCATATAATTCAATGAAAAAAAAATCAGTTTATATCTCCATCGAAAACAAAATTCAGGTACTTATAGAGTATATATACATGTATAAACAGATCATGCAAAATGACTCAGTTTTTTTTTTTTTTTCACCTTAATCAGAGACTCATCGGTGAATTCTCCAGTGTGAAAAACTGTCTAAATTCAGTGTTTTTCTAAATTCTCTCAATATATGAAAAACTGAAATTTTACTTGTGAAAATAAAAGCTAAGGGGTATATATACTACTATAAATAGTAATCATGTACAACGCGGCCTACGGGAAGTAACGTGGTACTCTTGTCTAGATTTACCACCCGATTCAAGGAGAAATGATCCTAGCCGTTGGTTGTGAAATTGGAGGAATTTTTTTTTTTTTGTTCTTTTTTGTTTTTCCACGTTAAATTAACCGCGAAAAAAGTGCGATTAGATAACAAAAGACAACTAAAAATTTGAAATAAGAGAATATCATTCGAATCTTGACCTCGTGATTTTGTTTGTCGTTTCGGTTTTAATGATAAGTTGACGTTAACAATAAAAAAGCGCGATTAGATAACAAAAGACAACTAAAGATTTAAATAGAGAATATTATTCGAATCCTGACCTCGCGACTACTTTTTGTCGTTTTGAATTTAATGGTAAGTTGGCGTTAACGATAAGAAAGTTAACAATAAGAAAAGGGGAGTATTAGATAACAAAAGACGATTATGATCTGAATAAACGATTACTGAATTTTGACCTCATGACTTTTTTTTTTTTTTATCATTTCGTATATAATGGTAAGTTGATATAAACAATAAGAAAAGCTTGATCAACTAACAAAAGATGACTATAACCTGAACAAACGATTACTCGAACCTTGACACCACTGTCGTTTCGGAGTTTATGGCAAGTTATTGATCTTAGTATTTATAAATACACAAATGTTTAAACCAAGACGTTTTATTTATTATGAGACGAGACGTAAAGATTTGGATACACAGTATTACTAGAAACTTGACATCACGAATTATAGTCTATTAGGTTTTTAGAGTAGGTTTGATATAATATATTTCAAAAGGTAAATGCGTAAATCATGACGTTTTTTTTTTTATGAGATGACACGTCAGCAGGGACGGGAGGAAGGGCCGAGATTCGAACCCCTTCGGCGGAAAATTACACTGTTTATACATGGTTAAAATTATTTTTTATGCATATATAGTAGACGTTGAACTCCCTTTGGCTTCTTCATGTATTTGTTTTTTCATATTTTGAACCCCTTATTGAATATCCTGACTCTGCCACTGGACATCAGTCCTACGATGTCACGAGGCTCAAACCTATTTTTTGTTTTTACTATTTATCTAATTTATATTCTTAAGGCATATTAAGATACGAATATTATGCAAATGCTTATTAAAATTGTATAAACTTATTCAAATATAATTTTATATAGAAAATTATATAATTCAAGAAATGCACATAACCGATTAAAGGTTATTTTTTGAAAAGTGTCAGAATCATTTCGTTATTAAACCATGTCTTGTTGACAAATGGTCTTACAGTCAAGATATGTTCAATGTTACGACGGTATTCTATGTGAAGCTTATCAAGAGGAATCTAAAAAGTAGGTAATTAGCTATGAATGAATTAATTACATGAGCCAATTCTTTGTGGTTTTCATGAGGACAACTAGACTTTTTCCTCTTAAATGAATAGTTAATCCCATCTAACTACTAGCTTAAATACCGTGATAGAGGTGATGAGCTAAGAATTACGTTGCACTGTTGTTCATTGGGGCCCGCTAGAATAAGAGAAATGTTAAAAAAATGATTGTTTTTCTTTTTCTTTCGAGTGTTACTAAATTTAAAAATCAAAGAAAAGTAAATAAAAAATTATTCATATACATACTTGTTTTGTCCTAAATTACATGATCATGCTTATTGAGAATTTGATTTTATTCATCATCAGTTTTAAGATTTTAGTAAATAAAATGTTGTCCATATATGCTCATTATATTCTAAATTACTAGATCACCCTTGTTTTGAGAATTTGAATTTTATTCATTAGAAGTATGAAGAATATATACATGGTCAAATATAATTTGACATTGGCAAAGAATTTAGTAAAAGATTGTGGGCTCTTATTGAATTTTTTTAACAACGACGTTAAGTAAAATTAATCATATCTGTCATGATTGTAGAGGTAGTTGAATCATATCAACCATACATAGAGAGTAAGATGGAATCAAGTACGATTAGTTACTTAATCACTCTTGAGTAAAAAAGTTAAAGTTCTTAACTTATGATTTACTCTCCAGCAAAAAGTCTTTGCATATTTGCTACACATTAATTGGTGTTTGTTTCAAATTTCGAGGAAGAGTCTTTGCAATAATAATAATAATAATAAATAAACAATTATCTTTCAACTAAATATCAAAAAAGATTTTCTTTTCAGTTTGCAAGCAAAAATCAAGAAATTAAAAGATTTCCTAGTTTAGTAAATACTGAAAACTTTTCGTTTTTGTCATTTGGTTAAAAATTAATTTTTTCCACATAAATAGTGATCTTTAACCACAATCCTAAGAGAAAAGAAAATTCACTCAATGTGTAATTTCCTTTTAAGGACAAGTTCAAAATTGAGAAGCAGAATTTCTTTTTTGCTTATTCATTTAGTATTTGTAATTCATTTACCCGACTAAGCGAAAGAATGGAGAGAGTGACCCAAGGGCGGAGCCACAATGCTTGTTATGGATTCGACGGAACCTAGTAACTTAGACAAATAATAAGCAAAAAAAAAAGTGTGGCCAAAGAACCCAACATACCCAGTGAATCCCATAACGTGGGGTGCAGGGAGAGAGAGTGTGCGCGGTCTTCCCCTCCTGTGGAGTCCGGATCGGCCTCAAAATCCACTAAACATTTATACAAATTTTGTCGTGTAGAAATTCATTAAAATCTTGAGAACGCTAAAAAACTCATAAATTTCAAATCCTAAATATATCTTTACGTTGATAGCTACTACTTCAGATTTTCAAAAGACGTTTACGGTATTTAATTTGCAAATAGAGCCAGCCTCTAATCAATCTCCATCCAGCAGATTATCACCCTCATTAATTACTGATTAGACTACAAAAGTTAATGTTCGATGCACCTAATTTCCAAGTAATACATGCTTAAGGTGAAGGCATTACTAGCACTATTGAACTTGCATTTAGTATTAATCGATGACAGTCAACATTTAAAAGCCATAAGCTAATAACATTCATTGTCCCTCAAAAAATCATATGATTACAATAAACAGGAATATTCCCTCCATCTCAAATTATCTATTGTGGTTACTAAAAATAGTTATCTCAAATTATTTGTCATTTTAGAAGTTTAAGGCACAATTAATTATTTCTTTTTTTCATTTTACGCTCAGTAGAATTTTGTCATTAGTGGATATGACACAGAAATAGAGTAACATTTAATGAAGAGAGACTATAACTTAGACATAAATAAGAGTGAAGTTAAAAAATAACTTCTTAAGGGGCGTTAAAAAAAAAAAGAGACAAATAATTTGAGACGGAAGGGATAGTAAATAGGAACGATATATTCAAATTTCGATTTTGCTAGTGATTTATAGTATTCCGTTACCGCCAAAAAAAAAAAAAAAAAGTATCACAATTTCTGGTTAATTTATATATTTTGACAATAGCTATTAGCTAAGCAAATTTTGTGCCAGTGATGTCAACTTATTTACGCAAATATTTCTTTTTAGGCTTTAATTTAGATTTTTTTACCTATTTTTAGAAGTTGCGGAAATATAGCTATTAAGAAATTAACCTTTCAAACAATCTTATACTAGGGTTTAACTTTAGCTCATATAAATTTTTTATTAGATTGTCTTCTAACCTTTACTAACTTACAAAATTATAGACCATAGTCTAACGTTTTCTCAAAAGAGACCTTTAATTAGACTGTGGTGTAAAAGGTCCATAAGTTATAAGAAAATAAAAAAAGAGTCATTTACTAAATAATTATCCCCAGAATGGGACAACTAGTGAATATTTCCGAGCGGGGTGATTTGCACAAATAGGATCATTTAGGACTACTATTTAACTTTTGGTCCTGCTTAAGAAATATGCACAAAAGTAGCCTCAACACTATATATCCGGAAGATGAAAAATTATGCTTTCACAAGTTATCCCGACGTGACATAATTTTAAGGGAAACTTACATAAACAGCTACCTTTTATAAGCTCCGAATAATATATAGCTATAAGTTTGCATTACAAACCGTAGCTACCTTTTATGTGGGTTCGGCTGTATTTTCGTATTTTTAAATACAACGAAATACATGTATCATAAAAACATAGTGGAGTAAATTCTTTAAATACACGAAGGAGTTTCGGCTGTATTTTCGTATTTTAAATACAGCGAAATACATGTATCATAAAAACAGAGTGGACTAAATCCTTTAAATACACGAAAGAGTTGTGTATTTCATTGTATTTATATGCTGATAATCCTTTTGTTTTGGCTGTATTTAAATGTATTCGATTTCAGATTAGTAAAGTCGGCACCTGACGTCACATCAGTTGAATGTATTCGACTGTATCTGAATGTAACGAAAATGAAGAATACAGTCAAATCTGATTATAACTCCAGCGAAAATACAAAATACACTGTATTTAAAAAGGAAGAATAAAATAACACCGATAGGATCTCCGATGAAATATAGAAATACAATCGAATACAAAAAAATACACTCTATTAAAAAACAATACAAGCGAAATACAAAAATACCACTGTATTTACACAAAAAAAAAAAAAGATGAATACAATCAAATTCTTTTAAAAAATACACTGTATTCGGGTGAATTTGATTATTCGAATACGCTTAGATCTGGATCTGAAATAGAAAAAAGGAGAAGAAGCCATGGATTTCGGCATCTCCGTTAGATCTAGATCCAGTTGTGGCGGAGATAATGGGGTGCGCCGGCGTTGGTGGAGATAGGGTGAGAGAGAGGGGAAGGGCGGCAGTGAGGTCGTGGAGTGGGGGTTAGCGGTGGGGGCTGGGGGCTGTACAGTTCGTGGTGGTGAAGATGGCAGATCCGGTGAGGCAAGCTGTGATGTGGTATTATTATTTTTTTGTTTTATACACACATTGAATCGCATACAAAATCGTTGAAATTTGCACTTAAGGGGAAGATTGACGCAACAAGATTTCTAATTACAGTAGTAAAAATGATAAATTATGTTGTAATTGTATTTGACGTCAACACTTTTTTGAAGACTTGACTAGAGTAGGAAAGGAAGGACGCTAAAGCGATTTTTTTTACATATTTTTTTTTTTTTTTTATAATTTTGAAAGAGGGCAAAAAGAGGCCACGAGACTATAATACCACATTGTCCATAGAAATCACTATTATAACCACCTAAATCCCTATAAGTTAGTATGACCTCTTTTTTTTTTTCTTTTTTTTTTTTAAATTTTTAAATAAGCATCCACCACTCAGGTGGGTATTTTATTAATAATAAAACATATACACAATATCCAAATAAGACATAATCCAAAATAAACAAAAGGAACAGCCATTCTCCAAATAACATTTCAATTTCAAGAATTTGAAACCCAATTTTCATAAAAGAAAAACAATAACGATACAAGAATAACATGTCTAACTTCTCATATATAAAAACTTTTTAATATTTTTTGAGCGGGTGTGGTTTGAATTGGTCGAAAATACCTAGACGAGGCTATAAATTTGAAATTCATGTTGTACATCACTGTATATCACATATAGATTTTCATAGATATATACAAGGATATTATATCCATATGGATATATAATAATATACAGGGGGATATTCCCGAATATAAATACACTAACGGAGTCACATTTAACTTCGAGTTTTTAACTTGAAAATCAGTTCAAATCTGCTTGAAATCGTTCCAAACACCTCCAAATTGATAATAAAGCTCCATAAGGTGTTTAAAAAACGCAATATGTCACGCGGGACCCACTAATCCAAATGTCCAACAATGAGGGGCTTCATACAAGAATGACATGGTATGTTAGACACAAAATAAAATTTCTCTATTATTCTATGTGAATTGGTTAAATGGCATATCATGGTTTTTATTTTACTCTGTCGATGTTTTAGAATGGTTGATTAGAAGGATGTGATAATAGATTCTCGTAAGAACTTCATATTGACTCTGATCAGATGATTAGTTTTTCTTCGTGTATTGCTATTCTCATTGGAAACTTGACCTGATATCTTTGTGATGCTTAAAAAAAGTAAGAGCATAACGCGAAAGAGAAATAAGGTAACAAAGTTATCAAATCAAATTGGTGATACATAAAACAGGTCTTTTGTTCGTTACATAACAACAAATTTAATAATATAATATAATAAAACTTGAGTGTAACAATCAAAACAAACATTATATTTAAAGTATCCAGAGATTGGTTTGGTGTTGGAAAAAAAACCAGTCTGATTCAAGCTCTTAATTGGTTTGGTTTGGTTTTAAACTTTAAAAAAGTCAAACTTGGACTCCAACCTCGACATTTTTTAATTATATTCAAATTTTATAATATTTTATACATAAAAATATTTATTTGTAATGTAATTTATAAATATTTCTTAAATTTTTTTATTAGTTTTTTAATCTATTATCATATTATTCAACCATCTTTAACTTTAGAATTTGGATGTCAATAAGTTATATATCCTATGGATGTTAGGAACTCAAATAAAGTCCAAATCAAAACCAACTCAACACTAATGCTAACAAAATAAATTCAATTTACCACTAGGAATGATAATAATATTGGATATCTATTCTTTAGTTTTGCATAATTGATTTAGAGAGTGAAAATACATAACTTAAGTTTTTTTCTTTGTCATGTAATTAATACTTATTAGGATGTCACTTATTTTAGCATGACTTAATATTTTTAGATTATGGTCATTTTCTTTATGGCTTGTTAATTAGCAATATTTATTTTAACCTGATTTTATTAGTTTTGTTGAATACTTTAATACAATGTCATCACTCTCTCTCACATTTTGTGTGTTTTCTTAAGACTTTGCTTACACCTTAATTATATAGTTGTATCTTACTAGGACTAAAGAAATATTTGAAGTAAAAGTTATATTTTTGTATCAAGACTATAGCGGAAAAAACTCGAAAAACTCTATCCGAATAACCGGAAAACCCGAGGTTGAAAAACCCGAATTATATTGGTTTGGTTTGGTGTGTAAATTTAAAAAATGGAATAGAATTGATTTGGTTTGGTATTTAAAAAAAAAAAAAAACCCTATCCAATGTACACACCCCTACCTAGAAGAAAATGAAATCAAGAGGTGTCATTTTTACAGCTACTATAAAGATATCTTTCAATAGATGAAGAATGATACTCTTCTATTTATCATGATTTTCACTCCCCAACTTTGCTTTAAAAATCAAGCTCCTCCCTCAACTATGAACAATAGACATTCTCCCCCCTTTATCCTATGCAATGCCTATTTTATCCTTGACATTTTCAATCCTCCATCTATGTAATACCTTGTTATATTATATAATTTTTTTTTTTTAACATAGGTGTTTATAGATCTTTATTTAAATTCATATTATAAGTAGAATAATCATTTTATGAATTTATCACAAAATCTAATGTTACTTTTATGATTGATATTTTAAGACACACACACACACATTACCTGTTATTTTTACATATATATGTATATGTGTATTTAAATTTCACTTCTCTCTTATTCTCTATTGTCAATATATAAACGAGTTTTGGTTGTCATTAATGGCATACTTTAAATTATAATTTAAAATTCATTTATAATAAATAGATAATCTTTTAGGAATTTGTTATAGAATATATCTTTTTTTTTTAATTAATTATTTTGTATTACCTGCATTGAAAGATATTTATAAAGTTTTTATTACCTGTTATTTTTGCTTGTATAAATAGATTGGAGTTTTTGATAATTATTAATAAAAAAAATTCTTTTTTCTTTCTCATTTATTTCATTATAGAACGGCATTAAGTTATACATTCACTAGTATTTCTCCTTTTCTTTTTCCATCTCGAAATTAATATTTATTTTTTTATAGAAAATTTGTTACATAGATTAAAGAGATTTAAAAATCACGATTTTAAAGAAGTGAAAGTACAAAAGTCAAGTTGATAATGTAAGGGTAACATAGGAATTTTAAAAAGTCAATTAGGATAAAGGGGGGAGAATGACTATTATTCAAAGTTGAGGGGGGAGTTTGATTTTTAAAGCAAAGTTGGGGGGTGAAAATCATTTTCACCCATTTATCATGTAGTTAATCTAGTGGATCCACTAGTTTATATTGTTAAATTTGTTAAGATTGATTCTTGATTATTTTGTGTAATGAGAATTGCGAGATGTCTCTCTCTACAAGTTTTAACCATTGATCTAGTTTTACTGTACAACAATTTCGTGCTTAACCTAGTTATCTTTTACGGATTTGCAGAATGATTTGCTATCTATGTTCAACAGACAATCTCACATTGGATAAACTTAACAAGAGGTCTCAATTTTGAGCCTTGGGTATAAACTCGTCTTTGTTAGGGACCGATTTACCTATGTTCAACAGACGATTTCACACTGCATAAACTTATTTTTAAGCTTGCAATATATTTGAGAGATAACATTGAGCCAAGACGGTAGTTTCGTTTTGCTCTTTCAATTTCATTTTGGAATTAGGATTTTATGCTGGAAGGAGGCAGTAGAGCGGCGATTTTATCGAAAGTTAAAATATATATAAATGTTAACTAACCAAGCTAGCACATTCGAAGAGGGTAGATATAGATAAACACAAATCAATCGAATCCATTAATGTGATTTCACGCAAACAATTTACCTTCCGAAATTAGAAAAGTTTTCATTTTGATTTGTTCTAAGTTAACTTTAATTCGTAAAGCTTAGAAATATATTGTAATTCACGTCACACGTACTTGAATGATTGACAAGAAGAAGAAAAAAAATAGGTAAAAGAAATCACAATTTTTCGTAACACTAGTCACTCATTAGTTCAAGTTTTATACATTATCAATATAAATAAGTTTTTATACTATAAGTTTCTTTAAATAAGATATATTGTCAGCAATAAAAAGTGAAATGACATGATGATAAAAGAGTTTTTCACATCACCAAAGATTGTGGTGGAGTGGTGAATACTCATCCATCCTAAATCAGATGTATCGAGTTCCAGTAATATAGAGTTGTCTTTGATAGAGAGTGTTTTACCCTAAAGTGGAACTCCCGACACGAATTCAAATTAATTGAGACCCAAAATAGATACCGACACCGGGTGAGAAACTAAAAAAAAAAAATTTTACACCAACCATCTATATTACTTGAACTCTTATCTTAAATCAAATAATAAATCAATATTTGGTCCTATTTTTGCCTTTTACTATGGTGGACGATCCACATGTGATAAGTTGCATCACAACTCTAGAAGCACTCATTCTACCACTGCTAAATTCATTCTCAGCCGTTTGATCTCCAACATTAACGTACTTCGATCCACTACCACCGTCCACTCCGTCGGAGCTAGACATCGACGGCGGAGACAATTCTTCTCTGCTCAGCTCCACACTCTTGTTCTCCTGCTCCCTCACTATTCCAGCCTTCCTTCTCTTCTCCTCCGTCTGTGTCGCCACCGACATGGATTTTCCAGCCATTTCTCTGCTTGACTCGCACTTGTACACTAGTCTGTTGATGGAAAATATTTTATTCATAAACTCATAAATCTTTGAATGTACATTCTATAGTCCCCAAAATCTCTACTATATCAAAATAGCTAGCAACACGCTATTTCTAACAGTGCAAAACCTAATTTCCCTAGGAACTAGAAAACATATTCCTATATTATTTTGACTAGAAATTTTATTTAGACATGAATTAAATAAATTTGATTTCTACAATTTTAAATTATTTTTTCCAACACCTGTACTCTTGTTGAGGATTTTCAAATGAACTCCACGACTGATTCCTCCTCCTCCTAGCCTTAGTCGAAGAAGAAGAAGAATCATGATTTTCATCTGAATCGGAAGGTGATTTCCGCGATTCAGGTAACGAAATCTCACAAAATCGTGAACTCATTGAAGTTTCTAGAAGCTCCGATCCTTTGAGAACATAATCGTGTCCGTTCGTTGGATGAATCAAGTCGTTCTCAGATACATCGTGCCACACGTATCCATTTTTGTAGCTCCTGCAGATCGAAATCATCAACATTGATTCACAAATCACATCCAAAAACTAAAATTCTTTCGTATATCTCATCTGAAACAGAATTTGATACAGATTTAGTACCGCTTGCAGGACCAAGAGAACGAATACGCCATGCCTTTTCCTCTCAGAAAATTCAACCGATTTATCACATCTGATAATAAGAAAAATTCAATCACTCTCTATTTGAAAACACTATGAATGTAGCAAAACCCGAGGGAGGATGTTGTTTGTTAAATTAGAACAATATTGATCAAGAGCAAGTAAAATAGAAAAAACAACTTATCGAATTAATTCTCATGCACGCGATGTCACTCTCTTGTTCTAGCCCATTTACTAGCCTAATAAAGAACTTCTCATCATAAGGAGGAAGGAAAGATTTCCTACCACCAATAAGGGACATTTTGCATATCATAGAGGACAAAACGGAAGTGGGGGAAAATGAACCCACACGGAAACTTTGACTTTGTATACCAATCAAGAAATTACTACAAAAGGAATACATAATTCCCACAAATAGTACTTAACGAAATTAACCAAGACTAGTATAAGGTAAATTTTGACCAAAACTTGCAGCAACTGCTTGGGAGGATGCCAATATGAATCATAGTGAATTTGTTGTTATTACCTCTGAGATAGAGTCCGTCTGAAGAAGAGAAAGGAACTTCGATGAAATGAGGATGCTCAAGTTGGCCATTTCTGGATAGATAATATATAACAGGAACACTTTTCAAACCCTTATTAGGTTTTGGTTCAATCCAAATGATGTTTCTTTCAGGAGAAGAAGTCTCCTTGTGATTCCATTTCTTAGGGATCAATACCTCAGTGCTTGCTCTGGAATTCGAACTCATTGGACTGCCTTGATCAACTCCAACTCTTCGCCGGAATTTTGTTTTTAGCGCGTTTTCAAACCAAAAGGTCAGGTAAAAAAGAGAGAAATCTTGTAAATTGCATTATCCTGAAAATTGATCTTTAGTACATGAAAAAAAGTTGTAAGCTGTGTTCGAGGGGAAGTTTTTGTTTGTAGTTTAGCGGGAACATGCAATGTGCATATATATATATATGCCGGGTAAATTGAAGTCCGTGAGAGGATTGATGCAAGTCTCAAAGTAGAGTGGCGTAAATGACGGGAGTTGAGTTTGATGGGATTTGGTGTATTAGTTTAGTGGCAGTCAATATAGTTCAGAACTCAAAAACTGGTGCTGTGTGGCATGTGATGACTAACTATAGTACTGAGATGTGATAAATCCGTTGAATTTTCTGAGAGGATATATATATATATATATGGCGGGTAAATTGAAGTCCGTGAGAGGATTGATGCAAGTCTTAAAGTAGAGTGGCGTAAATGACGGGAGTTGAGTTTGATGGGATTTGATGTATTAGTTTAGTGGCAGTCAATATAGTTCAGAACTCAAAAACTGGGGCTGTGTGGCATGTGATGACTAACTATAGTACTGAGATGTGATAAATCCGTTGAATTTTCTGAGAGGATGGCTTGTGGCATCATCACATGCCACACAGCACCAGTATATTACACTATTTTCGTTCACTTTTACCTGTCACATTTCATTTCTTGATATTTTAAAATATATTTTTTCATCATACTAACATGAGATAAATTACAACTTATAGTATTTTTCATAAAGTTTGTGAACATCTTAATGTTAAACTATTGAATTGATATGATTCAATTTAACCCCAAAGATTAGTCAAATTGACTGATGAAAAGCGAAACGGGACAAGTAAAAGTGAAAAGGAGAGTTTAAATTTGTCTCTCTTAGTTTAGTTCAGTACAGAGTTTAAAAAATTAAAGAAGACTTTGAATCTTCTGGTCTTAAATATACTAAAATTGTCTTAAACTAAATATGTGTGTAATAATAATAAATTGTCTTTTGAATCTTGCGATTTTAAATATGTCACGTAGGATATCGGGAGTAACTAATTGGAGTAGTTAAAAGCTCTTTGCTTCTTTATGTTGTTTAAAGATTTGCATACCAAACCATCACTTTTTCGGAACCGAGGAAGCCATTTAGTTTCTTTCTGAAAAAGTTAGTTATGGTCCATTGGATTTCAACCTCGTATTATCCACTATTAGCATGTGGTCGGATGAAAAAAGGACATAAATACAATGGAGGAGTTCGGGATAGTTACTTAGGGGGAAATAAAAGAAATAAGTAGACAAAAAAATCAAAATGTATATAACAAAATAAATAAGTTTAACTTTATATATAGTATAATTTTTTGGCAAAAGGATTCGGGTAAACCTCTTCCATTACCTAAATATTAATTTAGTATTATATTGAGACCTTTCCCTCTAAGTAACACTTGTTTTCGGTGTTTTATTCAAAAAACCGAAATAGAAATAACCTTTTAAGTAGAAAAACCGGACCGCATTAGCAAAAAAATTAAAATATCTTGGTTTTGGAAGTTTAATAGCTCCCAATTGTAATAAGTCCTCTTTTGCATTTGTATCCCTTTTTCCACTTCAATTAAAAAACTCAAATATCCTTAACAAAGATGGTAATTTTCTCTTTAGGATTATGTATGTCCTTTATCTCTCTCCAATTATTACATTTTATATTAATATTGATCTATTTTCATGATTATAGTTTTTTGTTCTTATGTATCCTGGTTTGATTTTGATTTCAATTTATTAGTTTTATGTTTTATTGGAGAATATGAATTAGTAATTAATTCTAATATTATATTAAAAAAAACCGATTTGAAAAAATCGAAACAAGTAAACTTTAAAAACCGGACATATATTTTTAATAATGTGAAATAACCAAACCGAAATAAAACCGAACCGAAAAACGGAAGGAGTAGTACTAAAATTAATTTAGTATTATATTGAGACCTTTCCCTCTAAGTAACACTTGTTTTCCAAGTTTTATTCGACCTTAAGTTAAGTAGGGAGCTGTAGCAACTTAAGTATCTTGGTTTTGGAAGTTTAATACTCCCTTCTTCCCATTTTACTTGGCCACTTTCTTTTTTGCACGCCTCTTAAGAAATCATAAATAAAAGATGTATTTTACTATCTTATTCCTATATCTCTCCAATAAATACATTTTAATTAATATTGACTATTTTCAAGAATATTTAATACTAAGGATAAGATGGGAAAGATTTAATTAATTCTATCTTGATTTGTAAATAAACAAGTAATTTAGGACATATATTTTTAATAATGTGGCCAAGTAATATGGGACGGAAGGAGTAGTACTAAAATGATGACAAAATAGAGAGGGTAATTAGCTAGTGAAACATTAAGGGCCTGTTTGGAAAGCCACCCAGGTAATTACAATTACAGTTACTTTTTAGTTTATTTCTTTTTGAATTTTATTTTATTTTAATTTATTTTTTATTTACTTTTTAGTTTATTTCTTTTTAATTTTATTTTATTTCTTTATTTTTATTTTTATTTAATTTCTATTATTTAATTTCTTTTTTTTATTTTTACTTTTTAAATATTTGTATTATTTAATTTCTTTTTATTTTTACTTTTTAAATATATTATTTTTTATATTTTTCTTTTTATAGAATTTATATTTCATTTCCTTTCTTCTCATTCCCAACCTTTACTTCTTGTGGTTCCATGTAATTACTCGTATTTTTTTTAGTTTTTTATTTTATTCATTTAGCATAACCGTGTTAATATTCTAATTTTTGAAACTGCATCTCTTAATATTAGAAAGAATGAGTCATTAGCAAACTTGACATATAAAAAGTGAAGTTATTAAAGTAGAATATCGTTGTGAATGAGGTTATTAACTTATATTTTCCCTTTCTTTTAAATTATAGGAGTATTTACTTATGTTACGTTGAAACTTACTTATGTAACGTTAGAATTTGACATAAGAGTATTATGTTAAAAATATTCTTTCGGATTTTGAATTTAGGTTATATTTTCGATTTTAAAAATATTTGCTTTAGTACTATTGACTTGCTATTTCACATTGCATGTTATTTATTTTTGACTTACAGTTGATAGAATTATTGTCAAACATTTGAATAGTGTTATGGCATTATATTTACAAATATTCTTTTTTTGTCAAGCATCCAATCCCATGGTTCTCACAAAAAAAGTATGCTTTTAATTTTTATAATCAATTAAAATTAAAATATTATTAATTTGAAATTATATATCAATTATTTTTTACAATATTAGTTACAAATATATGATTATTAATTAACATATTTTCAAGAAAAATGTATTATTAAATAAGTAATTTAATATCATTTATAAATGCACATATTTTTTAAATATTAATTTTAAATTTTTTATAATTAAATTTTATTTTTAAATTAAACTAACTGTGTAATTACACTTGTGCAACCAAACAACACGCTTGTAATTACATTGTAATTACATTATGACAAACAAATAGGTCGTTATAATTACAATACTGTGTAATTACTAGGCTGTATAATTACTAGGGTAATTACACCAATTCCAATTACCAGGTGGCTTTCCAAACAGGCTCTAAAGGAAACAAACGAAAGGACTACTACTAGAAGTCTTGAAGCTCCCAATTAATTGATTTAAAAGACTTATAATAGTGTTGGGAAAAATACCAACATGTTTCCACAAATACATTAGGGAAGTTAGTGAAAAAGACGACCTAAAGCTCACGGACCAAAGTTCACTCACCTGCCCTACACTGACTGACTTATAATTTTGTTAACACTTCCAAGCTTCCCTTTCCCAAAGTCAAAACCTACTCCCCGTGAAACTGGGGTTTCGAAAGTCTCACTCAACAGCAACTTTGGATGTTGCTACAAAAATTTCTTGATTCTATAGCAAATAACAAAAAGAAGTAGTCGGATGTACGATGTATTTTACGTTAATTTAAGGTTCAGAGAAGAATCGCATTCCAAGGGGTGTAATTCGAAGTGACAAAATTAGCTCATGATCCGTCCAAGTTAGGGAGGTTATTGACGCTCATTTGTTAAGTAGGCTCATTTTGATCCGCCAAATTTAATCCATCTAAAATTTTGGTTGATATGTAATTCAAATTGGCTCATGAGAAATCTTGTCAATTTTTTTTTAAAAAAAATAGTATTTTTTTTGTTTGATATGTTATATTAGCAATAATAAAGAATTTTTTAATTAGATAATTAAACAAATTATAAGAAAACAAACAAAGAAATTAAAATTTATAAGAGTTGGGCTGGTTGGACTCTGAATCTTTGTTTAGCCAATTTCATCCCTACTCAACTAAAGTAACTAATGGACGAATCAATTTTAGCTCAACCAATTTCAACCCAATTAAATTCAGTTTAAATCGCTCATTCAGCACCCCTAGGTGTAATATGTATAGGCAGTTTATCCTGATCCAAGCATTAATTGCTTACATTAATAATTTATTTCACGGCTCGAATCAGTAACCTGTAAACCTATTAGTTCCAGGGTAACAATTCTACTGTTACTTAAAGTTCTCCTCTCGAACAAAATTCCACACGCGTACATGGTGGAAGTCACAGACCACTATAATCTATCTGCGACAATTTTCGTTATCCTCGAATCCATCTTCACGAGGTGCACTATTTCTTGATATTTAAATTAAAGAGAACAGAAGTTAATTACAACTAATCTTTGTGTATTATCCAATCTTTAAATGATAGATCTATCAATTCTCATTTAAAATATAGGTTGTGGCCACATCTTTTCATATCGCCATACCTTTTTGTGCATATAATTTGCAGCAGCTCGTTTTTCTTTTTCGTTTCTTTTAATTTTTTTATATTTTTTAATTATTATGTTTAAAATTTTCACAGTGACAAAATGATGATGTGGTGATAATTTTTTGACGCTGAAAGTTGACCTTTCGCTGATTATTATTTTCCGGACAACTAACACATAATTTAGTGATTTTATTGTTACAAAAACTAATTTTGTCTCTTTAGAATTACAATTGTTAGTTTAGTAATTTTACTATTACAAAAATAGTATTGTTATAACTCTAGTGTTACAAAGAGTAAGTTTAGGGACTATCGGTGATATTAACCCATATATTTACCTCCCGTATATGCAGAAACTAATGAATTGAATTCCTTCATTCTTTAGCTTCTTATTATTTCACTTTTTCCCAAATTAAAGTCTCGCATGAACAGGGGTGGAGCCACATACGGCTAAGGATCCGAAGCCCCTTCAGAGGAAAATTATACTGTTAATACATGATTAAAATTATTTTTTATGTATAGATAATATATGTTGAACCCCTGGGCTCCTTCGTGTGTCCTTTCTTCATATTTGAACCCCCTTACAGCAAATCCTGGCTCTGCCACTGCGCATGAATTTTTTTTTCTTGATTCCTATACAAGAGATTTAAGGCGTTCTTCGAACATGCTGCCGTGCGTTCAAACCAGTGAAGGAGAAAGCTAAAGGACAGCCCGGTGCACTAAGCTCCCGCTAATTGCTGTGCGCGGGGTTCGAGAAATTATCGGACCACAAGGGTCTATAGTACGCAGCCTTACCCTAAAGTTCTGCAATAGGCTGTTTTCACGGCTTGAACCAAAGAAGTCAATGCATGCATTATTATTTGCACCATTTTCTAAAGGCGGAGGTATATATACACCACTTTTTTAACGAGGTGTATATCTGCTATAAATCATAAAGTTGAGGGGTATATTTGCACCTTTGCCCTTATTAAGACTCCATGTCTTGAAGAAAAAGGCAACAGGAAATCAGTGGCATAGCCAAGATTTTCATTAAGGGGGTTTAAAATATAAAAAGTAAACATACAAAGAGGCTAAAGGGGGTTTAACATCTACTATATATACATAAAAAATAATTTTAGTCATGTATAAACAATGTATTTTTCCGCCGAAGGAGGTTCGGATGACCCCCTCGGCCCTTTTCCGATATGTATGCAAATTATAAGAATATTATTCCTTGCGACGTTTGGACATATATATATGTATATATCCTCTGTTGCATGTGAATTGTTACTCTTCTCCAGAACAAAAGTGTTTGTCCTTGTTGTTCTCATTGTACTTTGCTACTAACAAGGGCGAATGTACAGTACTGGATTCAATAGTTTAGGCTAAATTGTACAAATTAAATTTCGAACTCAGTAATTCGAATGATCAATAGGCCCAATCCTGAAGGTATAAAATTCAAATCATAAATCCACCTCTAACTACTCATTATCTTTATCCTAATTTTCTTCATGTACCTTATTAATGAAGAGTTGTGCTCGAAATGGCCAAAGTGCCACAATACTCGATGAACAACTTTACCAAATCATACAGCAGGAATCCTTACGGAAAATAAAGAAGCTATTTAAGCCAATTTAAAAGAGAAGCCGCACTTAAGGGATACGAATATTTGCAAAGCCCTAATTAGAGTAAGCCTATTTTTATTCAAATTGTGTTTTCGATTATCTTTTTTGTAGAAAAAGTGATGTTAGAAATTATTGGAAGATTAATTTAATTTCTAGCTATTCTATGATTTGAAATATTGCCGTTGGTGTCTGAAGTGGTAAGGATTATGGTGGAGTGGTAAGTATTCCTTCATTTTTAGTCAGAGCTGATCTCGAGTTTGAGCCCTAAGTATAGAATCAGCATTTTTGTTCCTCAATATAAGACTTCCTGATACAAATAATAACTTGATTGAGCCCACGTATTAAAGGAAGGAAACGAAATGTTGTTAGCGCATCAGTAGTTGTTTTCTTTAGGTAAAATGACATGGCATCAAGATATGGCCTATCTTCGAGAATATTTATACAAAAAATTAAACAAGAAGTTTGTTGCTCATATTTGGCATTGGGTTTGCTAATGTGCCATTGGCATTTAAATGTGCTACCTATTCAAGAAATTTTACAAAGTTCTCATTGTGTTAATACAAAGGGATGTGAATGGGGTCTCTATTTTTTTTTTTTTCCCTTTTTTTGGGGGTTGAGGGTGAGAGCAATAAACGTGGCTTTACGGATCATTGCCAAGTAGTATATATATTTAGTTTATTTTGTTTAATGAATAGTAGCATTGGTTTAATGAATAGTAGCATTGAATGCTGAATGGAATCTCTTTTTTTTTTTTTTTTTTTAAAGTTTAAGGCATTCAGTTTCGAGCCATAACCTGCACAGAACATAACAAACTATTAGATGTACCAAAAATATAACAAACTATTAGATGTACCAAAAAAATAATAACACAGGACTTCGTTTATTGACTGGAATCAAGAACAATTGAGAAAGCATACATATTGCTTAAAAGCTTTAACTAAGCACATGAAATGAATATAGTGAGGTCATGGGCTAAATGTTAGAGTTATAATAATATAGCATATAAAGACGACCACTGAGGATCGTGATAGAATGGATAGAATTTTTCTACCTAGGGGCGAAGCTAGAGTTCTAGTTACAAGTTTGGCAAAATTTACCAACTTTAACCAAAATTATATATATGTATTAAAAAAAATCCACTTAATATATATAGATAATCAATATAAAACCTAGTAAGTTGCCTTTTCTGGAATTCAAGAATTATAAACTAAATTTTTAGATATGCCTATGTCTCTACCCTTAACCAGAGGTATAGTGTTTGAGCTCTGAGTGTGACAAAATCCTAACACAGAGCACTTCCCCTTTTAATGGCCTTATGCGGCCATAATCTAGATTAATCGACGCTCAATGTGGGTGCATATCGGACATAGCTGATTTACACAATGTCCCTTTTTTAGGCCACCATTTAATCTTATCTCTATTTTTAAAGTTCTGCTAATGCAGCCCCTTGAAAATTTCTTTCGAAACAATCTTAAGTCGGATCTAATATTCGCTTATATATTGCTCAACCTTACGGGTAAAACATTAGATTATCGTCTAACATTTATAATAACTCACAAAATTTTAGATCCTAGTCTAAAATTTTCTAATAAGATTTTTAGTTTTCTCGAAAGATATCTTTAGATTGTGGACTAAAGATTCATAAGTTACAAAAGAAATAAAAATAGAGTCATTTACTAAATAACTGCCCAAAAAGGGACAACTGACGGAAAATTCACGATTAGACGCTACACGGGTCCCTTCCCCAAAACATCCGATAAAATTGAAACAAGAGAAGATTAGTGTGATGTGATCCCATGCACATGGATGGCATGCACAAATCGAGACACTAGATGGCAAATAAAAAAAAAAAGAAAAAGAAAAAAATATATATATAGCTATATATATATATATATATATATATATATATATATATATATATATTTTTTTTTTAGCAAACCCAAACCTATTTATTGATACGTCGAAATTGAATGGGGCTCATTGCACATCCAATCGAAAAAGCCCCAATTTTTAATGATCAAAGCTCCACGTTAACAAATTAGAATTTACAATTAAAATGAGTTGGCACAATTTAATTGAGGATTTAAATGTTTAATTGGTGACCCTCGATAACGGTGTGTCTACAACTAAATGGAACAAGAAAGAGTTTTTTTTTTTTTTTTTAATTGAGAAATCCTTATCTGCCCTATAAGGAGGAACAAGGCACGTAGTGCACTTTTTTTCTAAATAACATGCCCATAACTCATATTCTAGTTGTTGTCATCCTATCATTAATTCTTTCTTTTTTCACACGCACAAGTCTATCTCCCTCCACAATCTGCATGTAATATATAGCAATATAAAAACTCATAATGGTCATATCTCGTTCGAAAAGCTATCTTAGAGATTTAGTAAGAAGGATAATTAAGTTGAGCCCGATGTATATTGGTATGTTTGAGGGATACAACTAGACTAATGGATTCTTGGTTCATCATTGTCATCCCTCTATGTATTGTTATCTCTTCTTCCTTCATATTTTTCTTAAATCTTTTCTTTTTCTCCAATTCAAAAACCAAGAAGAATCTCCCACCGGGACCCTTTACATTTCCATTTATTGGGAACTTGCCATTGTTGAGAAATAAATCCATAGGCCGATATTAAACTCACCTACAAAAACTCGAGTCCAAGTATGGTCCTATTATTAAGCTCAAAATGGGTACTACAACTTCTATATTCATTACTAGCCACTCTTTAGCCTACCAAGCTTTGGTCCACAAGGCGGCTCTTTGCTCGTCCAGTCGCATTACCAATCAATCGATTTTAAGTAGCGATGATCGAAGCATCGATACCGCCTCGTGTGACCCCGCGTGGCGGGTCCTACGTCGAAACCTTAGATCGGAAATGTTACATCCCTCTCTATCAAGTCTGGAGGTCAAAATCCCGGCTAATCGGGCACTAAGTATCCTCATTTAAAAGCTACATCAGTAAAGTGATTCGGCTTTGTGATGGTACTCGATCATATTAAGCATGCCATCTTTGTCTTCTTGCCGTGCTTTGGGAACAAGCTTAACGAGGCTCAAATTATTCAAATAAAGATTCACGGCATCGAGCACTTCTAGCGGTGCTCGATTTAAAATACTTGACATTTTCCCCGGGTCGGAAAATTAATCTTCGAAAAGTTGGAAAGAGCTTATTGCATTACGAAAAGTGGTAGAGAGCGTATTTATACCTCTAATCCAAGCTCAAATAAAGCACAAAGAAGAAAAAGCCAACTCAGGTGTTCATAAAAAAGAAGAGGAAATGGTTTGTTATGTCGATACGTTGCTAAATTTGGAATTACCGGGAAAAGAGGAAACTTACTTACGAAGAGATTGTCGGCCTTTGTGGCGAGTTTCTTGGTGCGGCCCGGCGATACAACGTCCACCGCGTTGCGGTGGATTATGGCCAACTTGGTTAAGTACCCTTCCATTCGGGAAAAAGCTGGCAAAGAAATACGTAAAAATTGTGGGACCAAAACAATCAAAGGTAGAAATTAGCAATAAGTTGATACCAGAGGAGGATTTGCAGAATATGCCATAATTTAAAGCAGTGATCTTGGAAAGTCTAAGGAGGCACCCACCATCTCACTTTTTGCTGCCACATAGGGTGACAAAAGAAATGGAATTGAACGGCTACGTCATACCAAAGAATGTTATAATCTATTTTATGGTGAGAGAAATGGGCATGGACCCAAATGTGTGGGAGGATCCGATGGATTTCAAGCCGGAGAGGTGTAGAGAAATATAGCAGAAGAAAGGTAAATTGGGAAGACCTTCTGCTAGCCCAGGATCGTTAACTAAGATCGGAAGATTCAACTAAAGAAGAGAAAGTTTTGGAAAGGAGAATTTTGTAATGGAAGAAGACTCTTGAATTGGCTTGAATGACTTTCAATTGGGTTGGGTACAAATGATTAAGACCACCTCTATTTATACTTGCGTAGAGATGGTTCTAGAAATACTTCTAGATACATCTATTAGAAAAATCTAGTTATCTTTATTTCCTACCACTACTCTAGAATATCTTGATATTATTCTAGATACAAAAGGATCTAGATAATTCTATCCTCAACTATAAATATCTAAGTGTCTAGAATTTCTAAACATTTCCTAAATACAATATATATCAAAGATATTACATTATAGCTTTCTAGAAACTTTTCTAAATATCTATGATATTTATTCTTCCAAAAAATTAACTTTAATTTTTCACACTCCCCATTGTGTAATTTTTGGAAGCTATCTTGAACTTGTCGCGGAAGAACTCGGACAAGCTTTTGGACGTGCCTTGGTAAAGATCTCAGCAATGTTTTCCCGACACTTCTTCCTTCTTCAAAAGATGATGGTTTTCCGCTGATAATTGGGCCTCCAAAGAAACATGAATACGTCTTGATAAAATTTTCATCTCTGTAGCGGGCAGACTTTCCACTATTTCTTTTTGGCCTTTGCAAACCACGTGAATCATCTTCATGCTGAATTTCACATTCTTGAGTTTCCAGACTCCCCATTTGTCTTAGCTCCTTAACAATTGTGTTATCTGGAGAAGCACCAGAGTTGGTGACGATCTGACCATGAATTTCCTTCAAAAGCCTCGATACCGAGCGATAGGATCCACCACTAGATTCCCTTTCCAGCTCCTCAATAAATTGTTTGGCAGCTTCAGAGCTTTCAAAAATCATACCGTTTGTGTCTCCATATGAAATTGATCCTTCAATGTCAACCTCTTCCTTTATTTGACCGTCGGCTTCTCCATTTGCTTCCAGTATTATATTTGAGGTAGTAATTGACTCTGATACGGCAGATGACCCCGACTAGAGACTTCAAACACTACAATTCCCTCAATGCTTTCTTCAGAATGGTCACTATTGCCATATATAATTTTAGACACTGCCTGCTCAGGTTCTACTTCAACATCCTTCACGTCCAGACCTTGATTACCAGTTTCAGCATCTGGTTCGTTGATTACCTCAACAGCAGCTACCACATCACTAGTTTGAATGTCTTTGAAATCTTCTTGCTTCTTGTTGATGTCACCAATGCCTTCCTTCTCCACGTGATGGACCGTATTATTTTCCGTCACAATTATATCACAATCATTATGTTCTCGGAAGTTGGAAAATTTAGATTCATCTCTAGTGAGACGGTGTCCACATCCTGAATCCACAATCCAGTCTCTTTCGAAATTAAGGGAGGCCAAGGCGTCTACTGCTCGAGTCTCAGCTACAAAGCACCTTCCCCAGTCTTCTTCTTCTTCTTCATAAGCTTTCTCGGTTTGTGCCATGTTGCTTTCTTTGGCTCGGCAAAATCTTTTTATGTGTACTACTTCACCACATCGGTAACATTTAATATACTTCTTACCATAATTAGAAGACTCCTCATCGTCTTGGCGAGCTTGAACCCTCTTCAGAATTGAGAATATGCCATCTCTCTTGAGCGTTTTGCTTTTGCCTTACTTTATGATTCCTTCGGTTAGCTGCAAGAGCATTTCCTTCCCCTTCTTTGATCGACACACCAGCCATCTATTTGGCTAGTAGTCCTGTGATGACAACAAATTCTCAAACTCCTCCAAGGATGGTTGTTGAGCCCATCCTTGAATTGATGTGACAAAAAGAATATATTCTAACTTCAAACCGTGAATGATAATTCTTCTCATTCGTGTTGCAGAGATAGCCTCATCGGGGTTTAAAATGAGATCTCTGAACATAAGTTTTTAATCTTCAAAAAGTACTCAGCAATAGATAGATTACCTTGAGTGGTGTTCGCCAATTCATTCTCCAATATCTGTAGTCGGACTTCATCCTTCTTGTTGAACAACCGATCGAGGGTCCTCCATATCTCATGAGCTGATTTGCACCTTATAATATGATCAAACAAGTTGTGAGAGATGGACCTCTTCAGGATACCTTCGCATTAATTTGCTTCCACTTCTTGTATGCACTGCTATTTCCGGTCCGTCAATAGGAGGATTTATGTCACTCCCATTAACAACATCCCACAAATCCTCGCCCAAGTGTGACTCCGTACATGTCTTCCATACCTTGTAATTGACCCATTCAACAACTCCATCCCGGTCCCATTAACACGACCGCTCAAATCCGTTTAGAGAAACCGATTGAATCTACCACTAACCGATCTTGAAACAAAGCCCGGCGACTGAACGTATGGCTATGGCTCTGATACCATGTAGAGAAATTTAGCAGAAGAAAAGGTAAATCAGGGAGACCTTAAATCGGGAAGATCTTCTGCTAGCCCAAGATCGTTAACTAAGATCGGAAGATTCAACTAAAGAAGGCGAAGCTTTGGAAAGGAGAATTTTGTAATGGAAGAAGACTCTTGAATTGGCTTGAATGACTTTCAATTGGGTTGGTTACAAATGACTAAGACCACCCCTATTTATACTTGTGTAGGGATGGTTCTAGAAATACTTCTAGATACATCCATAAGAAAAATTTAGTTATCTTTATTTTCTACCACTCTAGAATATCTTGATATTATTCTAGATACAAAAGGATCTAGATAATTCTATCCTCAACTATAAATATCTAAGTGTCTAGAATTTCTAGACATTTCCTAAATACAATATATATCAAAGATATTACATTATAGCTTTCTAGAAACTTTTCTAAATATCTATGATATTTATTCTTCTAAAAAATTAACTTTAATTTTTCACAAGAGGTTCTTGATGGATCATAGAGATGGAAAACCGTTTGATATAAGCGGAAGAAGAGAGATGAAGATGATGCCATTCGGCGTAGGGAGGAGAATATGCCCGGGGTATGATTTTGCTATGCTCCATTTAGAGTACTTCGTGGCTAACTTGATTTGGCATTTCGAATGGAAGCCTGTGGAGGGAGACGACATTGATTTAACAGAGGAGTTAGATTTCACCTTTACCATGAAGAATCCACTTCGAGCTCGCGTCAGTCCCAGGCTGAACTGATTGTTTGCTATAAGAAATCTTCTATTTTATCTTTTTTGTTGAAGCTTAACTGGCCATATTACAATAAAATCAGCAATCATTAAATGTGCTGATCAGCTGATGTATGTATATTTCCCGGAAAACCAGACTTCAGCGAAGTTGTATAGTATATATTGTCTTTACATATATAAATTTTTAAACAAACCACACTTCCAAGACACAACGACAAATTAGTATGAGTTTTGGTGATAATTAGCAATATAAACTTTAATACAAGTTAGTAATTGAGTAAACATCATGCTAATACAAGCAATATTTCAGGAATCTGTAAATGTCATTATAGACCAATGCACAAACAATGAACCAAAAACACAAAAGTAGCTATTTGGTTATTCAAACACAAGTCATAGTCCAGTTGTTACGTTTACCAATCCAACGACACAAAATTGTTATAAAACAACCATACATGGAAAGAAATCCAACATCATTTGCCAAAGCGCCTATTTGGTTAATTGAATTATGAAATGGAACCAGCGAAGATCTATGTCGTTCAACCGACCTCGGACTCTTTCTTTCCAACCTATTTGACTTTCTGGCTGTAGTTATTAGGTGGTATTCCGAGGTCAATTAAAGTTAGCTTGAATCCTACTTCTCTTTCACTGAAGCTGCTAACCAGTGTTTGGCGCTTATGAGGGGCCTATCATGCCCATGCATCACCAGTAGTAATAAGAACTCTGGGTCGAGGGCCAATAAGTTATATGTACAATACCTAGGACTGGTGTGAGCTCTCAGTGTAATATTGTTCATCGTAACACTGAAATCTAGCTTCTGAGTTAGAACAACGTCGTCTCCCTCCATAGGTTCCCACTTGAAATGCCAAATCAAATTAGCCACGAAATACTCTAAATGGAGCCGAGCAAACACACAGTCCGGACACATTCTCCTCCCTACACCGAGTGGCGTCATCTTGATCACTCTGCTTCCTGTTATATCGAACTCTTCAGTCTTCACCATCCACCAAGAACCCCTCTGGTTTAAATTCCATCGGGCCATCCCACACGTTCGGGTCCAAACCCATTTCTCCCATAAGGAAATTGATCGTAGCATCCCTTCAATTCCATTTCCTCCGTCGCTCTGTGTGGCAGAACAAAATGAGCCGACAGGTGTTGCCTCAGAACTTCCAAAATCACTGCTTTCAAGTACGACACTTTTTGTAAATCCTCATCTTTCACTGCCTCTTTATTCTTCTTCATTGTGAAGGCGCTCCCACAATTTGGCATATTTCTCGGAACAATAGGGTCTTGCAGGATCAGTGGCCAGTTGCCATTATTTAGGTGCATTTGCTTTAGTTTAAGTGCTTTCATGCCCGGTAAAGTTGATAAACTGAATAGAAATCCTTTTGCTTGGATCGAAGGAGAAGGAAAGAAAAAAATCCTAGCTTTAGGGGAAAAAGATTGAATTTCTCTTGAACACCATGTTACTTTACTAAAGAGGTCATAATCCACTACAACATAGCACTTATATTATCACTTGCTGCGCCAAGGAACTCATTACAGACTACAGAGGCTGGCGATTTCTTGATAATTCAGCTTCCTCATTTCTTCTGGCAATTCCAAAGTCACCAGTGTGGCAACTTAAGCGATTGCCTCCGTCTCTTTGCATTTTGTTCGATCTTGGATCAAAGGGATAAAGACCCCGGATCTAACTCTTTTTGTAATTCAATCAGCTCTTTCCAGAGATTTCTGTTACTACTCAAAAGCATTTATTAAAAAAACATCTTTAGCTTCCCAAAAGCTTGGTCAAACAGGCTATTATTCCGACCTAATAAATTAAAAAGTATTTACACATCCGGGCATGCATGTTGCATTGAACACTAGCGGAGCCACGATTTGAAGTTTATGAGTTCTAAATTTGACACCAAATTCACAGCTCGTTACTAGGTTCGCGATTGAAAAATACACATTTTTGATGAATTATCTAAGTACAAATATAGGATCTAAGCAAAAGTTACCTGATTTATTTGTCTGAACCCCCTACTTAATACGGTAGCTTCACCCCTAATGTTGAAACATTATAATAATTAAAATTGCTTTCCGTCTCTCTAACAACTTAAGCTATTACTCCAATTATCATGGTAGAATTAAACAATGTTAACGGTACCAACGCTCGGTTGTTGGAGTGGGACTTGATAAAAGAAAGGGATAGAGCTTTGTAGGCTATGGAGTTGCTGCTGATAAAAATTGAGAAGACCATATTTTAATGGACATGTTTGGTCCGAATTTTTGTTTTAGGACTCGGAGTATGACTTGGAAATTGTTGGGTTCTTTCAAATTCCGTACTAAGTTCCTAAAGGGTCCTGGTGGAAGCTAATACATAAATATGCCCTCAAATTTGGCCTTGCAACTAAACACTCCAACTTTGAGAATGCACATCTAAACACCTTAACTCGGCTTCACTGTGTCGGTTGAGCATTCAAACTTACAAAATAATCATCTAGACACCTCCAAATTTTATGTATCACGTTAACATCGGGTGTCCATGAGACACAGTGGGAATAAGTTGAGGTGTCTATATGTGCTCTCTCATAGTTGGAGTGCTTGCTTGCCGGTTTGAGTGTCTGTTTACTCCATGAGACATAGTGGAAACAAGGTTTTTTTTTTTTTGGCAATAAACTATGTATTATTACCATAACCAACAAATTTTACAGAAAACAGTGGAAACAAGTTGAGGAGTATATATCATGCCTTTTGCTTTTATTATGGAAGAGAGCGAACTTGAGGAAGAATGAGTTGCAGAAAGTGATTTGAGGATTCAACATAATAAGAATTTTGTACTCCATATATATACTGTAATTGTAATTTTGTATATAATTATTGGACGATTCCCTTGCGCCCCTTGTGTATATATTAAAGCGCAAAACCGTCTACTCAGATTTTATAACATTATCTAAATAATTTTATTATATACTATCATTTTTTTTTGTTCTAAAGAAATCGAATAGAAGATAATTAGTAACGTTAATTTCAATTGAATATCAAGGTTTTGCTTAATGTTCTTAACGTGCCTAAATCGTTAAAGCATGTATTGTATACTGAGTGACGTGGTGTGAATACTGTTTCAAGTTTCCCATATGAGCAGATGGGGATTCAAGATTTAAACTCTATGGGTTCAATCTTTTAAGATTTTCAGTTTAAATCCGTTATATTTTAAAGGTTATGGGTTTATGTCTACTATTTATTGCAATTTTAATAAATTTTCAAAATTTATGCTTTGCGTCAAAAGTTAGGGGTTCAATTGGACCCCACCTATCATGCTACATCCGCCACTACATATGAGCCATTAGACTTTCCATAGCTTCCATTGTTCCAATTGAAAGGTCGTCTCGTCTCGTTGTTTTATAATCATAATCAGTATATAACGGTAAATACGTATCTCATCGGGTATTTTCATCTAATTAAACAATTAACTACAAGTGGCCGTCTTTTTAAATGTAACTTTTCTTCCAAAGTTACTTTTGCTTAGGGGTGTACAAAGTAAACCGACAAACCGCACCAAACCGATAAACCGATAAACCGAGAAAAAAAACCCGATTAGAAACCCTACTATAATTGGTTTGGTTTGGTTTTAGCTAAAAAAAGTCAAACCGAACCGAACCAAACCAACCCGACATTACATATATTCAATTTTTAAAATATTTTTTACATAAAATAATTTATTTGTAATGTAATTTATAAATATTTCTTAAATTTCTTCGTAGTTTTTTTTTATCTATTATCGTATTATTCAAGCTTGAACTTAGTATTTTGAATGTCAATAAGTTTTATATCCTATGAATGATAGTATCTCATATAAAATCCAAACCAAAACCAACTCAACACTAATACTAACAAAAGAAATTCAATTTACCACTAGTAATGACAATAATGTTGGATATCTATTCTTTAGTTTTGCATAATTGGTTTAGAGAGTGAAAAATACATAACTTAAGTTTTTTTGTCTTATCATGAAATTACTACTTATTAGCCGTACTTATTTTAGCATGACTTAGTTTTTTTAGATTATGGTCATTTTCTTTATGGCTTATTAATTAGCAATATTTATTTTAAAAGATTTTATTATCTTTTGTTGAATATTTTAATACAATGTCATCAATCTTCTCATATTTTATGTTATTTTCTTATGAAACACCTTAATTATATAGTCGTATCTTACTGGGGCTAAAGAAATATTTGAAGTAAAAGTTATATATTTTGTATCAAGACTATTCCGAAAAAAAACTCAAAAAATCCGAGAAAATCAAATAATTCGAGAAAACCCAAGGGTGAAAAACCCTAATTTTATTGGTTTGGTGTAGTGTATAAATTAAAAAACCCGACGCAATTGGTTTGATTTGGTGTTTAAAAAATTCGAACCAATCCGGTCCATGTACACCCCTACAGTTTTGAAGGAAGGTTCTATAGGTCTCTAAGTTTTGAAGGAAGGTTCTATAGGGGTAGTTTCGAACCTTCTCTTACTTCGACATTCAAAAGATCAAGCTGAATCTTTGCTATTTGAAGAAGTATGAAATAGGTCAATCTCTCCGGTTGAGTCACGTGAAGATACAGAATCAAAAACTCATTTATTCGTCTTATTTATTATTATTGTTATATATATAAACATATTAATGTTATCGATGGGGTCTTACTAAGACTTCAAGATCTAAGTTCTTGCTTTTCTAGAAGAATTTCTTCATTATTTGCATAGTGTAGAAATTTAAAGGTTTGATCGTATCCAATAAACCTTTTTGCACAATCCCATAACAATCTCACGGAGGAGAGAGATTATTAAATATCGCTTTCAGGAAAACATTTTATACGTATTTTAAACCGATTTTGTATTCTTCGTATTTTTCCTATAGGATCCACCATATAAGGTGACCAAAGTGTCTCAACTTGGGCAAGGTGAAACTGGTGATAAGTTTTGGAATAGAAACTAGAAAGTAAGGGGAGTTTGCTAAAAGGCCACTCTCAACACTTATTTTGACAAAAGGTCATAAGTCTCAAAGAATTGGCTAAAGAGCCGCTATTTATGACATCATCAAATGAGATGTAGGAATATACAACAGCTCATCCTTAAAAGGTAGATAGATGCTTTGCTAATGATGAGTGGCTTCATCTATATCCTGATGCTACAATCACTCACCTACCCAGAACTCACTCTGACCACTGTCCTCCAAGTCAAGCTTGCCAACCCTCATCTCCTAATGATAAACCCTTTAGGTTGAAATCCATGTGGTGCTACTACCCTGAGTTTAGTAATCTAGTGAAAGAGAGTTTCCAGGACTCCCAAAACCTTGCTAGAGATACCTATTCTCTTAACCACATTCTCACCTAATGGAATAAAGAGGTCTTTGGAAATATCTTCTATAAAAAGAAACACCTCTTAGCCAGGTTAGAAGGAATCCAAAAATCCCTAAACTACCCCTATAGAACCTTCCTTCAAAACTTAGAGACCACTCTCCAAAGTGAGTACAATGAGATTTTTAGGCAAGAATCTAAGTTTTGGAGATTGAAATCCAGAATCTCTTGGTTAAAAGAGGGTGACTCTAACACCAGATTCTTCCATACCTCCACTCTAAATAGGAGAAGGAGAAATAGGATATTAGCCCTCAAAGATGAGGTAGGCAATTGGATTCATGAGACCAGTGCTATTAAAAATTCCATCACAACTTTCTATCGAATTTGTATACCACTGATCATTACCATGCTCATAGATTTCTCAATTCTAATCCTTCCAATAGAGGTCTGATTCAAAAAAAAAAATATCCTTAGTAGATCTCTAAGGGATGAAGAAGTTAAACAAGCTGTCTACTTCTTTAAACCTTTCAAGCCCCTGTACCTGATGGCTTCCACCCTTTTTTCTATCAAAAGTTCTGGGACGAAATCCATAAACCCCTTATCATGTTCTGTAGAGAAGTGTTTCAATCCAACACCATGCAAGAGGAAGTGAACACTACCTACCTCTGTTTGATTCCTAAATTTGCTAATGCTACCACCCTTAAAAACTTTAGACCCATTGGTCTTTGCAACACCCAAAAGACAAGATCATTACTAAGATCATTGTTCATAGAATCAAACCCCTCCTTCCTACTAGCATAGGTCCTACCCAGGCCAGCCTCCTAACTGGTAGGAGGGCATTTGATAATGCCATTGTAGTTCAAGAATATATTAGCCACTTTAAGAAGATGAAAGGGAAGCAGGCTAATATGGCCCTTAAAATTGACCTGGAGAAAGCCTTTGATAGGATTGAATGGTCCTTTATTAAAGACACTCTGCATTTCTTCAATTTCCCTCGTAACCTCATAAACCTCATCATGTCTTGTATCTGTACCTCCTCTATTTCTATTTTAGTAAATGGAGGAAGAACTGATTTCTTTAAGCCTACTAGGGGTATTAGACAGGGGGATCCTCTATCCCTATACCTCTTCATATTATGCATGGAAAGGCTTTCTAGAAGTATTAACAATGAAGTGAATATTCTTAACTGGAACCCCATATCTATTTGCAGAAATAGCCCCAAACTTTCCCACTTGTTCTTTGCTGATGACCTAACCTTGTTTGCCAGAGCAAATTATAAGAAGTGTCATACTATCATGACTTACTCTTAACAGGTTTAGTTATGTTTCTGGTCAAAAGATAAACTATGCCAAGTCAAAAGTTGTTTTCTCCAAAAACTGCAGCTCTAGGGACAGAGCTGATCTTTCTAACTATATGTCCATAAAACCTAGTGACAACTTTGGAAAATACCTAGGCTTCCCAATTCTCCGAAATAGGCCTTGCAATGCTGATTTCCAATTTATTCTAGATAACCTCAAGGCTAAACTAGCTGGCTGGAAAACCAAATTCCTTAACATAGCAGGCAGGACAACCCTCACTAAAGCCTGTCTTAGTAGCATCCCTAACTATGTCATGCAATATATTAAGCTTCCCACTAAAATTACCCAGCAAATTAATAGAGTCCAAAGGAACTTCATCTGGGGAACCACTGCTGAGAAGAAAAAGCTCCATCTAATAGGTTGGCAAACTGTAACCAAACCCAAAGTAGATGGGGGACTAGGCATTCAGAAAGCTGAAGCAAAAAATCAAACCAACTTCACCAGTCTAACTGGGAGACTCCTAAAAAACCCTGAATCTCTTTGGGCCTCTACCCTGATTGCTAAAAACAATAGGTCAAACCCAACTAGACACCTTTCTAGGACTTGGACTAATATTCTTCAAGGTTACAAGCACTGTAGGGAAGCTACACAATAGGTGGTTAATAAAGGCAATACTGTCAATTTCTGGCATGATAACTGGATTCCTTATTGCCCTAGTCTTAGAGAAGTCATTCAAGGACCCTTACCTAGGGGAGAAGATATAAAAAAAGTTTGCGAGTTTCATCAGAATGGAACTTGGAACCTAACCAACCTCTCCTTTGACTTTCCTAATAACATAAAAGAGGTGATTAATAACACTCACATTAGCCCTTACAACACTGAGGAAGACTTTAGTTTTTGGAAACTCACTAGTAATGGTAAGTTTAGTTCAAGTTCAACCTATAAAATGCTGGATAATAGATCTGACCATAGTACTGATGGCCTCATTATGAACTTTAAGAGAATATGGAATCTCAAGGCCCCAAACAAAATAAAGTACTTCTTTTGGATCCTGAACCACAATAGGCCCCCAACAGTCTCCTATCTTCACTCTATAGGCTTAAATATTAACCTTACCTGTGCTTCTTGTGGGCAACTGTCACACCCCACCCTTGGTAAGGAGTGAGTGGCACCCGGCACCCTACGGGAACCGAGCGAACCAACTTATAACTTGCATCCTTCTTGTCTCGAATGGTAAAAATACGGCTAAGGGATAAATATGAACATAATATCATGCATAAATATATGTGCAATGAGCTACAATGTCAACATAACTACCGACACAACATAACTAAGTTATACACAGGAACTGTCTGCAAAGCCTCTATGAACATGACAGAAATATACAAGTCGGGACAGGGCCCCCGACATACCCTTAACACAAGGTGTGTATATATATATATATATAGACCCAGACTTGGCAATGCTCCAGGAAGAAGTGGAGCCCACCAATCAAAACTAGCACCTGAAAGCAGCCTACTGCGAATATCCTCGTCCCGTCTATCTACACCTGCGGGCATGAACGCAGCGTCCACAAGAAAGGACGTCAGTACGAATAATGTACCGAGTATGTAAGGCGGAAATGTAACATAATAAATATATGTAAACTGCAGGAAGGAAAGATAAGCATCAACTTGGCACTTCTGACTTATTAATGAGAATCTAGTACACATGTCTCTTTATGCTCTCATATCCTTCACTATATCTGTGTATTATACTGTGATCTTAGATGGCATGTCCCTCTGGTGCTATCTCTATCTGTCCAATTGACCAGTGGTAACTGCCCGACCGGCTATAGCCCGGTGGTAATCGCCCATTCGATTATCGCCCGATGGGAGAGCGCAACTGCCCGACTGATCAGTGGTAACTGCCCAACCGGCCATAGCTCGGTGGTAATAACTGGCCAACCAGCTGTAGCATGGTGGTAATTCATAACTGCCCAACCGGCCGTAGCTCGGTGGTAATATCTGCCTAACTGGTCATAGACCAATGGTAACTATAATCGACATCATAATCAAACTTCTACAAGTAATCTCTATACATTTCCTGTGGTCATCACTTAACTCGTAGGGTCTACATAATCACATAAGGCTTATAAGCACAACGGAGCCATTAGTACTTCTTCCCACTTGACTAGACTATAACCAAATCCTAAGATACAAGATAAACCTCTCTTCGAACATTAAATACCTCATTAGACATCCTCTGCTAGCACTCTATTCATGTCCTATGAAATATTCCTTAAGAACCTGTTCCTAAACTTATTGGATTAGTATTATGGAACTGTCATCATGAACACGTCTCACCTTGAAGGAACAAAGTCATAAGATGAGATCAACATCAATGAATAACATCAATAGCCATGAAACAAGCTCAAGGATATCACAAGAACATCAGGAATTGTAAGCTTTGGTACTTTTAGAAACGAGTTTATTGAAGATGTAATATATAGGTTCACAACAAAGGAATCATGCCTTAAGAAAGAAAGGTTTAGCCTTAACATACCTTTCGGTCTTCTTAGTTACTCAATGGTTATCCTTTCAAGCTCGTAACTCTACATGTAAAATCATTCATACTATTATTAGTCTCACCATCATACACTTGTCTTAAGCATTTAAATAAAATCCCTTTAGAACCTGTCGAAATTCGGGCAAAGATCTCCCCTCTTTATATGCCAAGCCCGAAATTATAATCCAGCAACCAACAACAATAACAACAATACCAATATCAACAACAACACTATCAATATCAATATATTCCATAAAACATCCCACACGATGTTCCTCCAATTTTCAAACCAACAAATTCATTATACGATCATTTAATATCTTTTCCTCGGTAAATAAACCTAAACCAATACAAATAAGGGAAGATTCATACCTTTCACCCGCTAGAGCCGCAATATCTCCAATTATCACCCTTAATCCAAGCCAAGATTCCTCGCAAAATGATATTATAATCACAACTATACGCTATAAGACCTAATTCTGGAGATTTCACTTAATTCGCGTTAAAATTTAGTGGGCGGAAGTTGGGAGAATTTTCTAGAAAATTTGGGAAATATTTGGAGTGTGTTGGGCTGAAAATGAGGGGTTTTAGCCCTTATATAGTGAGTTAGAGTCGGTGGCACTGTAGCAGCGCGCGACACTACTCTACCCGCCTAACTTGTAACGTCCATAATTCTCTACTCCGACGTCATATCGACGAGCAGTTTGTTGCCTTGGAAACTAGACTCGACGAACTTCAATTTAGGCTTTTGCTTTGCTTCAAAACTCCTCATATACTAAAAGATATTCTTTCTCAAAGTTCGACCAAAATTGCCCCTCATATTTCCATAAAATCCAATAAACTTAATTTCCTTGATCCACTTGCCCTCCAATCCTTCCCTAGCTTATTATATGAACCTAAACCCTCGTAACCATAAGGTTGGCACATATAATCTCATATATCCTTGAAGGTAACTCCAGTAACCGTACTTAAAACAACCATCAATATTTATAAATTTCAACATACGAAACTACGGAGCGTAACAGCAATAGCCTGAAGATATCAATCATTTTCTATTTGATTGCTACATCAGCAGGCAGTTCTGGAACTATTTGGCCCAAAAGAGTAATCCCCCTATCCATCCTTCCTCCTTTAGTAGTGTGGGTAGCTGGATCACTACCTGGGATAGTCTTAGGAACAAAGACTTTTATACCTTAATGCCTTTTTGTTTCTGGGGAATCTGGTTGAATAGAAACCAGAATCTTTCGATCAGACAAGAGAATATCCCTTCTTTGAGACTATTTATCACTATGCTATTGAATTTAATATGCTTGGCAGAAACTCTCATCCCCTTAAGCAAAAAATGATTATTTCTATCAAGTGGGAACCTCCCAAGGGTAATAGATTTAAACTAAACACTGATGGGGCTTGTCAAAATAATCTTGGTATAGGAGGGATAGGAGGAGTGTTTAGAGATGAAAGTAGGAAGTGGGTAATTGGGTTTATGAAAGGTTTACCTCACACTACGAATACTCTTGTTGAACTAATGGCTATTATGCAGGGACTCAGAATTGCTTTAGAAAGATAACCTAGTACCATTAGAACTCAGCTCAGATTCAATAGAGGTAATTAAAATGATCAAAGAAGGCCATCTTCCTTACAAGTCTATCATTTCTGAATGAAGGTACTTAATGGTAAGGCTGGGGCATCCGGAGCTAAGCCATAGCTACAGGGAGCAGAACAAAGTAGCAAATTTGCTGGCCAAGGAAGGAGGGAAGCAACTTTTGTTTAATGAAGTAAAGCATATTGGAAGCCCTTCCTATTTTTGTTAGAAATGTATATTTTGATGACCAATGTGGTACTTTATCTAATCGGATTGTAAATTTTGATAACCCCCATGGGGGTGATATTTTTGGACAACTGAATGGCCCTGGAGCCATAAACTCTAATGTAACTAGGATGTAGATATATTTGATATATATATCAGTAGTGTCTATTTAATCAAAAAAAAAAAAGATAACATGTATAATCACATTATTTTGATTGAATTATAATAACAAATTCACTACTTACTCACATTTACTACTTACATAGCTAACTCCTACACACGAACTTGTTGTCATATAATAGCTTATGTCTCGTGCAAATAATATAGTTACAATATATTTGCTAAATCGTTAATTTTTTTTTTCATGTACACTTGTGTAAATCATGCAATGTCCTATGTTGTTGTATATTATCGGTTGATTTAAATTATTTCTTTATAAACTTAACTTGTTTAGTCTACTCCTCTAATTATTCAAGCGGACAACTACGATTTGATTAAACCCACTCGATGGATGAAGCTATTTCAGCCCAACGATAACCAACCCAACTTTGTGATCATCAATTCACGGGCTCGAGCCTGGTCCGCATCACAATTTTTTTTTAAAAATTTGAACATACATCGTCAAAGAAAAATATAACAGATTAAATAAAAATTTATAATTAAGTTTTAAACATATTTAGCATTAAAACTCGGTAAATTCATCTAAAAATGTGAAATTAATTTTTTCTTATATGTTTCTCACGTTCCATTAATTAACAATTGTAATAGATTTAGATTCTTCCTTAAAAAAAATGAAAGAAACATATTTTGGTTTACTATCTATACACAAGATTTATATGTGTAGAAAATAATTTTGTGGTAGAACTATAGCCTAAGATAACATATTCGAATACTTGTATAATTACATTATTTTGTTGAATGATAACAAATATTTTAACTTGGTTGATTTGTCGAATGCAGTCGTCTAATGATCAACTAAATTAACTATAGGAATTAGAAAAAAATTAAAGAATTAAGACTATAATCCTAGCTTTAGTGATAGAACTACAACACAAGATAATACATTTGATAACATGTATAATTACTTATTTCGATTTAATTATAACAACAAATTCACTACTTACTCACATTTACTCAATTATGTATGGTTAAAATCTACACACGAACTTGTTGTCATATAATAGTTAATGTCTTGTACGATAATGTATTCACAATATATTAATCAAATCGATATAATTCCCTTTTTTATTCTGCATTATCTTATCTACCTTTTAATATCTATTAAAAAGATATGTATACAATTTTATTAGCATATTCTTTTATGCTACCAAACTTATTATTACATTATCTTTTTTATTTAATTATGTGAGTTTTATTTTTAATGCATATTAAATTAAATAAAAATACATTCTTTATGAGATTTTTAATACTGAAATTCAAATAGGAAAAATCACTTAACATAAAGGAGAAAAACACTCTACATAAGATAAGGTTACGCTATAAAGAAATGGTTTAAATCAAAATAGATGAAGGAATTCTCACTAACTCCGTGCTTCCATCTATAATTAAAAGATGAACATCTCATAAGAGTAGGATTATTCTTATAGTATACCTTTACTCTTTCACGTCAGAAAGTTATTTTTATTTACTTTGTGCTTATATGGCTATAACGTTTGTGATTTTAATTTTAGGCCGATCGTTCCAACAGGTTCACAGTTAACAAGCACGTACTATGTTTTTATTTCTCTTTTCGGGCCCATATGCTCATATTTATGCTCTTTTCAATATCTTTGCGCGGTTAAAGGCATCATGAGAATTATCAGGAAATTATGGCGTGCTTTATAATCATTGCTTTAGTTAGTAGTCAGATTAGGACTCTTTTTACAGTGTGCCTTTATTTGTTTTCCATTTAATTTTTTTAATTGACATGTAATTTTTAGTTTTCTTAAATTGTTTAATTTTGTGCTTCTAGGGTTGTAATTCGTTTGGATATTTAATTTTGTTTGTATTAAGTAGATGCTCTCAAAGAGGCTCGAGGTTAACAGATAATTGTTATAGTTTTATCCCCCTTTTCTTTTTTGTTTTCTTCATTTCTTACTTTTCAGTAAATCTAAATTTGTAATGCTTATTGACAGATACATTTTGTGCATTTATCTTTTAAATTTCATATCCTCGGTAGAAACAAATATTTTAGACTAAATGTGGGAATTTAGATCTATACTTTTGTTTTACTTATCTGCATCCATTTTATTTTGTGCTTTTCATATTTCTTTCATTAAATCTATAATTTTTATATCTATAAGAGGACTCTTTTTTCCTACCGCGTGAAGCGCGGGTAAGTATACTAGTTCTTAATATAAGAAAAACAAAATTTTAAATATGAGATGGTTAATCATTCAGTATTTATGTGCTCGCGTACACACACACATACACACACACACACACACATATATACAGACATATATATATACGCGCACACACATATATATATACACACACACATATATATATACATACACACACAAATATATATATATATAATATATGTGTGTGTGTGTGTATCATATATATATATATGTGTGTGTGTATACACACAACACGAAGGTTGTAGGATAACAATATATATATATATAACTTTTAAGGACTCTTTTGTCCTTTTACCAAGAATTTAATAACCCTCTGTTTGGATGGTTGTTTCGCGTGGTTCATTAATGTATAGTATGGTATGGTATGGTATATTGTATATTATATATATATATATAATAACTTGTAAGTTTACTAAAATACACTTAATTCTTAATTAGAAATTAATTTATATATACTAATAAAACTCAAGTAAAACATAAAATAGAACTAAAAAAAGTATAGTGTGAGATGTGTGTGTGTGTGGGGGTGAGGGCGTGGGCGGGGGTGGCGGTAAGGGGTAGTGGGTGGGGTGGTGGAGGGCTGGGTAGTGTGAGATGAGGGTGGGTGAATTGTTGTGGGGTGGCGTTAGGCGGTGGTGAGGGGTAGTGGGTGGTGGTTGGGGTGGTGGGGGTGGGTGGTAGAGGATAGTTGGGGGTGAGGGTGGGTAGTAGGGCGGGGGTGGGGGGTGAGTGACATGGGGTGGGGTGCGTTGGGGGTGGATGGGGTGGATGGTGGAGGGTGGGGTATAATGGACAAATGAAATACGTAACCACGGAAAAAACCGCAAATGAAACTTTTCATGGTTATATAACCATGGAATGAACTCACGGGTAAAATACCATACCACATAATTTTAAAACAATGAAACAAACATCTTTTGTAAAAACCATACATTAATGAACCACGGAAACCACCATCCAAACAGGGGGTAACAAACAGATCCTTCTTCTTCTTCATCTACAAACCCTCTTTTCGTTCTTCCTCCCCCAGTGAACATCTTCCTCTGTAGTTCATTCTCCAGCGATTTTCTCCTTTGCCTTTTCTTTTTCTTCTTATTCTCTCCTTACATATTGAAAACTCTGTTGGAAATTATAATGGGAAAGAGGCAAATAGAGATGAAATGGGTCTCGATTAATCGGCAAAGAGATAAACAAGTGAAATATGAGTCAATTATTTACTTTTAAGGTATAGGATCATGTAAGAGAGTCAATTGCTTATATTTAAAATATATAGGAACGTGTATGCAAAAATGTGAGTTACATGTTAATTGTTACTGGTAAAATGTACAAATGATGAGTATGTAAAATGTAGAAGAGTTAGTTTAAAATATATATGATGTGTTTTATATTATTTCATAATAAATTAAATATTTATTTATCTTCAATTTATATAATTTAATCCGAAGTATTTGTCATTATAAACTTAATTTAGATATAATGTATTGGGAAGATAAAAGGTGAAAGAGAGTATTTGGAGCCAAACTAATAAGGACAATATAGACTTCTGCCCATTTAGCATTACCCTAATGAAAATAGAAGCATTAAATGCTCGATGAAAAAATTTAGTTCAAGGCATTCAGTTTCGAGCTAACCTGCACGGAACATAGCAAACTGTTAGATGTATACCAAAAATAACAAACTGTTAGATGTATACCAAAAATAACAAACTATTAGATGTTCCAAAAATACTACCATAACAAACTGTTAGATGTACCCAAAAAAAATACCAACCTATCAGAACTTCATTGACTGGAATCAAGAATAATTGAGAAAGCATACATATTGATTTAAAGTTTTAACTAAGCACGTGAAATGAATATAGTGAGATGATGGGCAAAACGATGGAGTTATAATAATATAGCATTTAAAGATCACTAGGGATTGTAATGAGATGGATAGAATTTTTCTACCCAGGGCGAAGCTAGAGTTCCAGTTACAAGTTCGGCAAAATCTAGCAACTTTAGCCAAAATTATGTATATGTATTAAAAAAATCCACTTAATAGATATAGATAAATCAATATAAAACCTAGTAAGTTGCCTTTTCTTGAATTCAAGAATTGTAAACTCAAAATTTTGGATATTCCTCTGTCTCCACTCTTAACCAGAGGTGTAGTGTTCGAGCTCTGAGTGTGACAAAATCCTAACAGAGAGCACTTCCCCTTTAATGGCCTTATTCGGCCATAATCTAGATTAATCGAGGCTCAATGTGGGTGCATAGCGGACACAACTAATTACGCAATGTCCCTTTTTTAGGATACCGTATCTTGTCTCTATATTTAAAAGTTCTGCTAATGCAACCCCTTGAAAAATTCCTTTCGGAACAACGTTGGAGTTGGATCTAATATTCGCTTATATATTGCTCACCCTTACGGGTAAAACATTAAATTATCGTCTAACATTTATAATAACTCACAAAATTTTAGATCATGGTCTAACATCTAATAAGATTTTTAGTTTGCTCGCAAGATATCTTTAGATCGTGGACTAAAGATTCATACGTTACAAAAGAAATAAAAATAGGGTCATTTGCTAAATAACTGCCCAAAAAGGGACAACCGACGAAAATTTCACTGTTAGATGCTACATGGGTCCCTTCCAAAACATCCGATAAAATTGAAACAAGAGAAGATTAGTGTGATCCCATGCACATGGATGACATGCACAAATCGAAACACTAGGTGGCATATATATATATATATATATATAGCTCGAAAATGAATGCCTTCTAAGAAATCAATGATCATGTGAGAATGTATTGTTAGGCAGAGAGGATATGTGGTGACCCATTGTACAACAAAACAATATTATTTTTAATTGAGAAATCCTTATCTGCCCTATAAGGAGGAACAAGGTAGTGCACTTCTTTCTAAATAACATTGCCCATAACTCATATTCTAGCTGTTGTTATCCTATCATTAATTCTTTCTTTTTTCACACGCACAAGTCTATCTCCCAACACAATCTGCATATATAGCGATCAAAAACTCATAATGGTCATATCTCGTTCGAAAAGCTATCTTAGAGATCCAGTAAGAAGGATAATTAAGTTGTGCCCGATGTATATTGGTATGTTTGAGGATACAACTAGACAAATGGATTCTTGGTTCATCATTGTCATCCCTCTATCTCTATGTATTATCATCTCTTCATCCTTCATATTTCTCTTAAATCTTTTCTTTTTCTCCAATTCAAAAACCAAGAAGAATCTCCCACCAGGACCCTTTACATTTCCATTTATTGGGAACTTACCATTGTTGAGAAATAAATCCATAGCTGATATTGAACTCATCCTACAAAAACTCAAGTCCAAGTATGGTCCTATTATTACGCTCAAAATAGGTACTACAACTTCTATATTCATTACTAGCCACTCTTTAGCCTACCAAGCTTTAGTCCAACAAGGCGCTCTTTGCTCCGACCGTCCACTTGCATTACCGACCAATCAGATTTTAAGTAGCAATGACCGAAGCATCAATACCGCCTCGTATGGCCCCACGTGGCGGATCCTACGTCGAAACCTCAAGTTGGAAATGTTACATCCCTCTCTTATCAAGTCCCGGTCAAAATCCCGAGCTAATCGGGCACTAAGTATCCTCATTCAAAAGCTACACGATACAGCTGATTCTGAAGTGGGAGTGATGGTACTTGATCATATTAAGCATGCCATCTTCTGTCTTCTTGCCTTCATGTGCTTCGGGAACAAGCTCGACGAGGCTCAAATTATTCAAATAAAAGATTCACAGCATCGAGCACTTCTAGCCGTGCTCCAATTTAAAATACTTGACATTTTCCCCAGAGTCGGAAAATTAATCTTCAGAAACCGTTGGAAAGAGCTTATTGCATTACGAAAAGTGGTAGAGAGTGTATTCATACCTCTAATCCAAGCTCAAATAAAGCACAAAGAAGAAAAAGCCAACTCATGTGTTCATAAAAAAGAAGAGGAAACGGTTTGTTATGTCGATACGTTGCTAAATTTGGAATTGCCAGAGGAAAAGAGGAAACTTACTTACGAAGAGATTGTCAGCCTCTGTGGCGAGTTTCTCGGTGCAGCCAGCGATACAACATCCACCGCGTTGCAGTGGATTATGGCCAACTTGGTTAAGTACCCTGCCATTCAGGAAAAACTGTATAAAGATATACTGTGCAAAATTGAGGGACCCCAACAATCAAAGGTAGAAAATAGCAATAAGTTGATACCAGAGGAGGATTTGCAGAAAATGCCATATTTAAAAGCAGTGATCTTGGAAGGTCTAAGGAGGCACCCGCCATCTCACTTTTTGCTGCCACATAGAGTGACAAAGGAAATGGAATTGAACGGCTACGTCATACCTAAGAACGCTATAATCTATTTCATGGTGAGAGAAATGGGCATGGACCCAAATGTGTGGGAGGATCCAATGGATTTCAAGCCGGAGAGGTTCTTGATGGATCATAGAGATGGCGAACCATTTGATATAAGCGGAAGAAGAGAGAAGAAGATGATGCCATTCGGCGTAGGGAGGAGAATATGCCCGGGGTATGATTTTGCTATGCTCCATTTAGAGTACTTCGTGGCTAACTTGATTTGGCATTTCGAATGGAAGCCTGTGGAGGGAGACGACATTGATTTAACCGAGGAGTTAGACTTCACCTTTACCATGAAGAATCCACTTCGAGCTCGCGTCAGTCCCAGGCTGAACTGATTGTTTGCTATACGAAATCTTCTATTTGATCTTTTCCGTTGAAGCTTCACTGACCATATTACAATAAAATCAGCAATCATTGAATGTGCTGATCAGCTGAATGAGCTGATGTATGTATATTTCCCTGTAAATCAGACTTCAGCGAAATCATATAGTATATATTGTCTTTACAAATATAAATGTTTAAACAAACCACACTTCCAAGACACAACGAAAAATTAGTATGAGTTTTTGTGATAATTAGCAATATAAACTTTAATACAAGTTAGTAATTGAGTAAACATCATGCTAATGCAAGCAATATTTCTGGAATCTGTAAATGTCATGTCATTATAGACCAATGCACAACCAATGAACCAAAAACACAAAAGTAGCTATTTGGTTATTCAACCACAAGTCATAGTGCAGCTGTTTCGTTTTCCAATCCAACGACACAAAGTTGTTATAAAACAAATATAAATGGGAAAAAAATCCAACATCATTTGCCAAAGCGCCCATTTGGTTAAATGAATTATGAAATGGAACCTGCGAAGATCTATGTCGTTCGACCGACCTCGGACTCTTCGTTCGACCGACCTCGGACTCTTTCTTTCCGACCTATTTGACTCTCTTGCCGTAGTTATTAGGTGGTATTCCGAGGTCAAATTAAAGTTAGCCTGAATCCTACTTCTCTTTCACTCCCGGGTTATCCTGAAGCTGCTAACCTGTGTTTGGGCTTATGAGGGGCCTATCATACCCATGCATCACCAGAGTCTTAATAAGAACTCTGGGGCGAGGGCCAATAAGTTATATGTACAATACCTAGGACTGATGTGAGCTCTCAGTGTAATATTGTTCATCGTAACAGTGAAATCTACCTTCTGAGTTAGATCAACATCGCCTCCCTCCATAGGTTCCCTCTTGAAATGCCAAATCAAATTAGCCACGAAATACTCTAAATTGAGCCGAGCAAACTCACAGTCCGGACACATTCTCCTCCCTACAACGAGTGGCATCATCTTGATCACTCTGCTTCCTGTTATATGGAATTCTTCAGTTTCACCATCCACCAAGAACCTCTCCGGTTTAAAGTCCATCGGACCATCCCACACGTTCGGGTCCAAACCCATTTCTCCCATAAGGAAATTGATCGTAGCATACCTTCAATTCTATTTCCTCCATCGCTCTGTGTGGCAGAACAAAATGAGCTGACTGGTGTTGCCTCAGAACTTCCAAATTCACTGCTTTCAAGTACGACATTTTTTGTAAATCCTCATCTTTCACTGCCTCTTTATTCTTCTTCGTTGTGAAGGCGCTCCCACAATTTGGCATATTTCTCAGAACAATTTCTCTTGAACACAAGGTTACCTTACTAAAGAGGCCATAATCCACTGCAACGTAGAGGTTGTGTTATCACGCGCAGTGCCAAGGAACTCACTACAGAAGCCGGTGCTTTCTTGATAATTCAGCTTCCTCTTTTTTTTTCTGGCAATTCCAAATTCACCACTGTATAAACGTAAGAAATTGCTACGCTGGGAAAGAAATCAAGTAGTATGAATCAACGAATACCGATAAGTTTTTTATATTGTACATCTTAAAATTTCTTTATTTGACCCTCATCAAGCTTTTCCCCCTAGCACATTAAGGCAAGAAGATGGAAGTTGGCATACTTTAAATGATCAAGTAGCACCACTTCACCAGAATCATGAGCTACAAGGAGCCTTTGAATGAGGATATCTAATCAAACGTGCATAACATAATTTTTGTTGACAAGCGATCCCGCAGCCTTTATCCTTCAGGTGCGCACAAGGTAAACCCCCCTCCACTGTAATAGCCTCCAAACTACACAGGAGAGGTAAACCGCACTAGGCAAACCTAGTGCGATGAGCTCGACCGAGAAAGCATGCAGGGGTTTCGAACCCGAGAACCCCCATTTGGGAGATCACCTGCTCAACAAACTCGGTCACCCACAAGGGTACATAACATAATTTAAGATGGGGTTTCTTAACAAATTAAACTTTTATATACATGGGATGAGATGCTCATATTTCAAAATGGGAGAATAGTAGAATGCAAATCTTATTGCCTGTTTGGTCGAAATTCCAAAATCTGTTTATTTTGAAAAGTATTTTTTGTGAGAAGTGCTTTGCGGGAAAAAAACTTTTAGAGGGTAGTATTTCTTCCTTGCCGATAAATTTGAAAAATATTTTTGCAATATTAGAGCAGCAATTTGTTCTTCGTCAATCTTTCAAAAAGTGCTTTTAGGAAAAGCCACTTTTTCACATGCCACAGCAAGCTTGCTGGATGGTTAGAAAGATTCTGGAGGCTAGAAAGCAGATAGAACAGATACAATATAATACTGGGAAGAGCTTGATCAGACAACCTTATTTACAGATTCTTGGTACACATCAGATAGTTCAGGGGAAATGCTTGTTGTTTGGTAGGGCATACAAGAATAGTTCTGAATAGGGTGTTTTGGTAATGCTGGGATTAGTTATGCTGGCATTACTTTTTATCGACCATTTGGTTTGTTGTATAAAATAACATGCATTGCATAAGAATATGGTGCATTAGAATAGGAATAGTACTGATATTGTTAATGTCATGGTTTAATATGTATAAGAATAGTTCTAAATAGGGTGCATAACTAATAATAGGTTGAAAATGCTACCAAACAAAGGGATTAAATAATACCAAAGCTACCAGTATCATTTAGGAAACCAGCTGGACCAAAGGCAGCCTTTACAATGTGGCTCCAGATGCAACATGCAAGACAGGCTGTTAAATTATGATAGATTGGTTAAGTGGGGATTAAATGTGGAGCTAGAGTATCCTTTATGCCAATGTCATCAGGAATCCAGAGAACACTTATTTGTCACTTGTGAATTCACTAAGAAGATATGGACAAGAGTTCTACAATGGATGAAGAAACAACCACATACCGCCAGCTGCTGGGAACAACATCTTAGACACATACACATTATACCCAACTCTAAGGGGAAGTTTCAAAGTGCTCAAATATTCAGAATGTCTTATGCTGAGTTTGTACATGCCATTTGGTTAGAGAAAAACCAAAGGATCTTTGAAAAGAAGAGAAAAGGATGGGAGAATATAGCTAGAGAGATAATATAGTTTTGCAATGTGAGAACTTCTAAGGGAATTATGCTAGCAGTCCAACATCATATGTTCTAGAAATAGGCATAGCCTTAGACTGAGCCTCTGTGGATATTTGGTATTCAAAGATAGCTAGTTGTGTATAACTTAGCTATAGTTTTATAATTCTTTCACCAGTGATTAATACAATGTTAGTTACCAAAAACACTATGTTTTCAACTTGTGATACTACTCAAAAACAGTTACTAAACGAAACTCTTTTTTGGCTTCCCAAAGCTTGGTCAAACAGGCTATTATAGCCATCTAATGAATTAAAAAGTATTCCCTCCGGTTTAAAAAGAGTGTCCATTTAGGCTATATTTTTTTGTTCAAAAAGAGTGTTCACTTATCAAATCAAGAAAGAATTAACTTTTATTTTTCAGATTTGCCCTTATTAGGTGTTAAGTGACCAAATCCCAATACCTATTTAATTAGGGGCATTTTAGTCAAATTTTCTATTTTAGTCAAATTTTCTATTTTTGCCTAGGAGGTAGTATTTTCTTAGGGGGTGTGCAAATGGCTAATTGAACACTCTTTTTGAATTGGAGGGAGTATTAACACTTGTTGGCATGCATGTTATGTTGAACACGGGCGGTGCAATAATTTGAAGTTTATGAGTTTTGAATTTGACACCAAACTCATAGCTCATGTAAGTTACTAGATTCGTGATTAAAAAAATATACATATTTAATGAATTATCTAATACAAATGCAGAATCTAAGCAAAATTTACTTGATTTGTCTGAACCCCTACCTAATACTGTAGCTTCACACCTAATGTTGAAACATTAACATAATTAATATTGCTCTCTGTATCTGTAACAACTTAAGCTTTTACTCCAATGATCATCTTAGAATTAAACAATGTTACCTGGTACCAAAGCTCGGTTACTGAAGTGGGACTTGATAAAAGAGAGGGATAGAGCTTTGTAGGCCATGGTGTTGCTGCTGATGAAAATTGAAGGAGCAAACCATATTTTAATGGACATGATTGGTCTGAACATTTGTTTTAGGCCTAGGAGTATGACTTGGTAATTTTGTGTTTTTTAAAAATTCCATGCTAAGATCCTAATTAATGACAAGACTATAGAGGGTCCTGGTGGAAGCTTTTTGTTTTTATTGTGGAAGAAAGTGAACATGAGGAAGAATGAGATGCAGAAACTGATTTGAGGATTCAACATGATTGTCATTTTTTATATACAGCGTAATTATTCGAGTTCCCTTGCGCCCCTGGTCTATATCTTAAAGCGAAAACCCCTCTACTCAGATTTTAACATCTAAATGATTATATCATATATCATCTTTTTTTGGTTTTATTCAAATTGAATAGAAGATAACTAGTCACGTTAGTTTAATTGAATATGATCATGGTTTTGCTTAATATTTTTAACGTGCCTAAATCTTTAAAGCATGTATTGTTCCAAGTGACATGATGTGAATATTGTATCAAGTTTCCGATATGAGCCATTATTTTCCACAGAACTACTTTCATTGTTCTAATTGAAAGGTCGTATCGTTTCATTACTAAAAAAATCTCTATTTCCCCACTGATTTTCTATTGGAAAATGTTTAGTGTCTATTTCCCACTGATAGTCAGTAGGAAAAAGCTAAATAGTAGTGTTTTCACATGGAAAAAATAGTAAGTTTCCCAACGTTTCAATGCAAACCTGTTTCCCACCATGCGTTTTCCCAGTGAGCTAATTCGGTAGAAATAAGGTGGGAATTATGATGGAATACAGGCATAAATAGCGGAAGTAAATAGCCAGGATCGAACTTGCATGTAATATAGACAACACGTAATCAAAGATTTTAATCAAACATAAAATCGATACTTATCTCTTGAAGTGTGACCGCCGCTGCAAATCGAACCTTCAAGCACGAGCAAAAGTTGTCCACGTGTTCATCTTTCAGTTCCACAGTCTTCTGCTGTGTAACCCGAATAATATCAGAAGTTGCAAAATTCGTGTGGGCGAATTTCTGTGGAAAAGTTGAAGAAACTTCTAAAACCCTTGCCTCCTTATGGAATAAGACCCCTGTTTTATAACTACAGGTTTTAGGGCTTTCACCCTTTTCCAAAACCTATTGGGTCTTTATTTTCCACCAAGAAATAATATTCCATTTAATTCTTTGTTATTCGAAAGTACGGCAGGACCGAAATTTAATTAACGAGGCTTCCTATTATGGAATTAATTCGAAATATCCGAATTAATCCTACCATAATAAATTACGAATTATTCCACTAAAAAATCGTAAATCGCACTCCTCGCTCAATTTCAAAATCTTTCATTAAATCTTATTTAACTCCCCATGTTAAGATTACGTATACCAATCAATTAAATTAAATTACCGACAATTTGATTCATTGACTAATTTAATCCTTTATATTTCCGCTTAACTTATATCATGTGACGGATACAAAAATCCACCTACGTGGTTTTCACATGAGACTTATAAGCATTCATAAAGGGGTATCATCAATCTCAAAGTCGAGACATGGATTCTATCAACTAATTATTATTTCACAAATGTATTTTGCCATTATCCAATTTATCAGGAATACATAGACCCGCAATTGAGTCGTACCTTTTAATAAATCAAAATAATGAACAAATCACATTGATCATAATAATTATATCAAGATTACGAGTATAAGTACATTTAGAGCCTGTTTGGATGGGCTTATGCCTATAAAAGTTTTACAAAGTTATAAAAAAAATAAGTTGGGGCAGTCTAACTTATTTTTTTTTACTTATAAGCTGTTTTCAGCTTATAAGTTGCTTTAGATAAGCTAAGTCAAATGGGCCCAATTATTTTTTTGAGCTTATTTTAAGCACAAAATGACTTTAAGCTGGCCAGCCAAACACTCAAAAAAGCTGAAAACAGCTTATAAGCAACTTATAAGCAACTTATAAGCCAATCCAAACGGGCTCTTAATGAACTAGAGAATTTGTTTTATATATTCAGTACAAAAACACTTTTCTCTACTTGGTCCGTTCAATACATACAAAATGTACTAGCACAAGAAGATGGAACTATACCGTTCCCATAATGAAGATACATTATATTAATCTTGTGCTACAATCATACCGATGACTTTGTCTAAATTTCATCTTAGATTGTGAATATAAACTTTATACTTATAAGAACCGATTATTTAATCTTCTGTGTATAAGCTAAACTCTATATGCTAATCATCAACTATATAAGTAAAGGACACACATACTAGTACATGATCTATTTAACTCTTTATTAAAAATTGAATAAATAATTATTTTATAATAAATATTATATCCAAACACATGATTAATAGTATATATCCCAACACATTATTCTATAGCACAGGTTTCCCAACCTCTATTTCTATTAGTGTTTATAATCAAAAGCTATATAACGGTAAATACTACAAAATATTCCTTTCACTTAACCTTCTCCAAACTCTCTTTCTTCGACACTTAAATTATCAAGTTCTAGGTTCTTGCTTTTCTAGAAGAATTTCTTTATTATTTCTTTAGTGCAGAGATTTAAAGGTTTGATCATATTTACTAAAATTATTTGCGACAATCCCATAAAAATCTCACGAAGGAGAGAAAGTAAATATTGTTTTTAGAAAATATTTTGTACGTGTTTCAAGCCTTCAATTTTGTATTCTTCATATTTTTCCAATAGGATCCACCATATAAGGTGGCCCAAGCGCCTCAATTGAGCAGGATGAAACTAGTGATTAGTCTTAATTGATTAGTTTGGATTAGAAACTAGAAAGTAGCCTCAATTTTTCACTCCATTTTCTTTGCTAGTTTCGTGCTTTGAGCTTTATCATTAATTCATTTTTAATTGCACATTACTTTATTAATCCTCGATACTTGATATATCGGTTCTCCTACTAGCTATTCGTTTTTAGGTTTTATGTTTCTTCTGTTTAGTTTTGGGACAATGATGATCTCAAACTAGACTTTATAGTGTGAAATTTTTAAGTCATTAAATTTCGAAACGAAAATTCGAGCATGATTTGGTAAACTTATTGTTAAGAGAAATATTACAGCTTATAATTCCTCGTCTGCAATGGGCATAAATTAAGTAGTAGTAATAATTTTACAAGCAATATTTTATGTTGCACACCGACCAATTTTTATTTTTTAAATCAACGTGTTTGTACTTGAATTTTTTCTTGTGATTGTTAACTATTGTCTTCTAGAAAAAATTATCAAGAACACTTTCACCAAATACAAATTCCCTAAATATATTGTTAAGGGAGTACTATTACTTCAGAGAAAAGTGAACGTAGAGGACTTTACAGAAAGTTAATTAACAGAAAATAGATCACATATACGATATATAGATTTGCAAATAAATCAAGAAAATACATGAGATGATCATAAGTGTACATAAAAACTAGCTCGACCAGTAGCACCAGTAGCTGAGTCGAATCTGTTAATATTCTTGGATATTAGAATGTTTTTACATGACTTTTTTCATTTTTTCGAACAAAATATGAAAGACGATGAAACAAGAAAACTGCAAGAAATTACGTAGAAATGTAATAAAATTTGTAACAAGGCTTTGTAGTAGTTTATGAAAATTGTCACATATACCCACACCCTAATGATGGAATACCAAAGTCGGTAAGATCTCTACACTTACAACAAGCCCAACAATCACTGCAATCATTGTCATTAGCACAAGGACGCAAACAAGTTATAATATCATTTCGTTGTGGGAGTAGCCTCCTTTGGATTCCAGAGAGATAATGGTAAATCTCTCGTATAGCCATAACTTGAGTTGTAGAGAGTCATATCAAATTCACTGAAAGATGTCGCAAACCTAATTATCAAAATCAAAATCAAAATCAATCCATATATAATAACATGAAAAACACATTCTAACATCATGCATATATGAACATACATATGAAATACTACACAATCACAGATGTAATTATAGAGATAGTCGCAAATATAATGATGTAAGATGAAAACCAATATAAAGTGAGATGGATACTAACTAGCAGTTGACATGAGAAGAATAGCACAAACAAAGCCAAAGTAAAGCGATTTCATTCTACAAATGTACTTCAAGCTTTATCGAATTTTCTTTGTTTGAGCATCTTCTTTCTCAAAGGGCATAATTTATAGACATTCATTTAGTGTTACAATCAATAATTTGAGTTCTATCAACTTTCCTTTTTTTTTAAATTGTCACCAATAATTCATATAATTATTTTACTTAGACATGTTACCCCCAATTTAAGATAATACATTAGAACGATTTCAGATTCACCTTTTTCGATAGAAGCATGTGAGTATTTAAGATATACATCCATAGTAAATCTTTTGTTGCCTACTGGACTATATATTCTAAGTTACACAGTTCATTTAATTAGAGGAACATCAAAATACTTATTTCTCAATCAGGCATGTTCTCATGCATGTTATAGGACTTCAGTTGGGGTGCGTTTTTATAATTAGCAATTTAAATTGACCTTTTTAGTAATATTCCTCATTAGTATTACAATAGCAAATGTACATTGGCACATTAATGGTTTTCTTTATATAATGGTAACGCTCAATGGCGGAGCAAACGGATTCAAAATGAAAAGAAGTAAATACATGAATAAGTCAAAATGATTAAACTTTTGTTATATGCGCATAAAAATAATTTTAACCGTGTATATAATGTAATTTTTTACAAGCCCCTAGCTCCGCCCCTAATAACGCTAGCTATATATAAAACCGAAAAACTGTCTACTCAGGTTTTAACAATATCCTAGAGAAATTGAATAGAAATAATTAGTCGCGTTAATTTCAATTTAATTTCATGGTTTCGCTTAATTTATTCGTATATCAAGAGAAGACTTGAAAATTTTAAAACGTAAGTTTTTGACACAGAAGTATGTAACATATTTTTTTGATCTTATCAAAATGAAATATTGTAATTTCCGCACCCCAAACAACTCTCAGCTAGTAATTTCTAACATGCCTAGATCTTAAAAGCAGGGATGAAGCCAGAGTGTCGGCTACGATTTTGGCTGAATTCAGTAGCTTTGATTCAAGTTATGTTTTAAAAATTTATTGAATATGTACAAATTATTAATTTAGCCCCATAACTTTTTTTAAAATGAACTCCAGAACCCATAACTTTCATATCCTGACTGCACCTTTGCTTTAAAATTTGTATTGTTCTAAGTGACATGATGTGATTATTGTGTCAATTTTACCATATGAGCTATTAGACTTTTGATTCCATAGAGCTACTTTCATTGTTCTATAAGGTTGTTTCGGTATTTCGGTACCTTGTTTTATAACCACCAAATAGTATATAACTTACAAGTGGCTAATAAGAATTGTTGTGAAGTGGTAAGTATTTCTTCATCCTTAATTAGAGATTTGGGATTCGAGCTTTGAGTATTAAATTGCCTTTTTTAGGGAGCTCTTTACCACCATGTGGGACTTCCTAACACGAATTCAAATTTAGCGGGATCCCAATAAAGGTACCACGACACCGGATTGAAAGTTAACATGGGGAAGAATGAGATCGACGCAGAAAGTGATGATAATGACCAATCGACCTTCCATAATCCCACTAGTTGTGCCTTGCTCAAGAGTACTCTTTCTGCAGCCGCTAACTATATACAGTTATTGGGCCAGCGAGCTTCTGAAGAAGGCACACGCGATGTCTCACGTGAATCTCATATTGCAATGGGAGAGGCGGTGAAAAGCTTTATAAAACATAACACAAATTCATATGGTACGTGTGTTTTTGGACTCAATGGTTGCGTAGTCCAAAGAACAACCGTGAGGCTTGTTGAACCAAAGCGAACAACACATGGCATTAGCTTGAACTATGACTAATATTGTCATTTAAAACTAAAATAACTTCTAGGCAATGTGGATCTAGATAATTAATGACCAACGACTTTTCATTGTTTAGTACGCGCACAGAGAGATGCTTGTTCCATGTGATCAATTGTCTTGAGTCTGAAAGCACTATATATCGTGCAACTATTAACTATATATAGAATAGCTCCTTCTTAAAAGACGATCAATGAATTCTGACTGTTTACTATGTGCAAAGAGAAATACTTGGTGAATGTGATCAATTATTGTCTTCATTGGGCACAATATATATATATATATATATATATATATATATATATATATATATATAAAGCACTCTATTAAAGATATACAAAAACCTCTTTTTAAAGGATTTAATGATTTCACTGAGGCATTAGATTATGCTAGGGGAATATTGGGTCCAAACTACTATATTTCTCCAAAGACTCAGACAAAACCCAGACAAAATCCCTTAGTACAACATACAAAAAGACACAGACAAGGTAATTTTTTGCAATCATTGTTCTTCTATGACCGAAGCCTTTAAAAGACTAAACCAGAACAATGAGACATTAATCCAAGAAAAAATGAAGCTCTTGGAACAAGTGAAGATGTTGGTATCAAAAATAGAAATAATAGGAGAAAAACCTTTAAAGCATTGGAAGAATAACAAGATTATATGTAAATTAGATACAATAAACCCAGAATATATAATTAAGACAGCCTCTATAGAAGCAACTAACCAAGACGTGGAAGACTTTAAGATACAAATAAAAGAATTACTATATCTAGGAGTAATAAGGAGATCCACTTCTAAACATAGATCTGCAGCATTTATGGTAAGAAATCATAGTGAGATAGTAAGAGGAAAAGCCAGAATGGTAATAAATTATAAAAGACTTAATGATAACACTAGAACTGGTGGATATAAATTACCAGACAAGAATTAATAAATAGGATACATGGTAAAAAAATATTTAGTAAATTTGATTGTAAATCATGGTACTGGCAGGTACGAATGCATGAAGAAAGTATAGAGTGGACTACATTTACCTGTCCTGAAGGACATTTCGAATGGTTAGTAATGTCATTTGGATTAAAGACAACCCCACCAATTTTTCAAAGAAAAATGAATAGAATATTTGGAGAATACAAAAGGTTTGTGTTAGTATATGTAGATGACATATTAGTACTTAGTAGAGATATTAAAGAACACCTACAAATAGTATTCAGACTATTTGTAGAAAATGGAATAATAATTAGTAAGAAAAAGATGGAATTATGTAAAAACTATATTAATTTTTTAGGAGTAATACTAGGAGGTGGTAAGATAAAATTACAACCTCATATAGCTAAAAAAGCTTTAGAAATGCCAGACAAGTTAGATAATGTTAAAGAACTACAAAAATTCTTAGGAATAGTAAATTATGCTAGAAATTTTATAAAAGACCTAGGAAAAATAGCAGGACCATTGTATTCGAAAACGGGATCTAATGTTCAAAAACATTTTAATACTGAAGACATTAAATTAGCACAAAAAATTAAAGAAAAAAATAAAAATATTCCCGATCAAAATGTGCCACTAGAGAAACGTTATTTAATTATAGAAACAGATGATAGTTTCGAAGGAGGGAGAGCAGTATTAAAAGCAAGACCAAATAAATATAGTAATAAAAGTTGTTTGCCCCTAAAAGAGCGGCAATTGAATTTGTACGCGGTTTAAAGGATACGTGACTTAAGCTTAATAACAAATGTAGAGAGTTAACGAGTGTGAGTAAAGAATTAACTAAGCGAAAAAGGAGACAAAATAAAGAGCCTGAGTTCGAGATGGTAAATCCGGTGGGAGAAGATCCTTGTTCGGACTATGCTCCCTAGGTCCGATTGGGGAAACTCCTTCCTCGGACTATTGGGCGGATAATTAAAACTTAGAACGGAACAAAATGATGAAATACTGGGGCAAAGGTTTTTAACGAAGAAGAACTTGTATTAGCAACTAGAATGTATTGTAGAAATTGTGATGCCCTCTAATGTAGCTGATACATGCGTTTAAATAGTATAAGATTCCTACTCGAATTAGGAGGCACGAACCCTCACGTGGATAAAAACAGCTACGTATAGTCGGACACGTCCGTTGGTGGCGCGATCTCCGGCGATAAATCAGGTGAAGATAACTTTCCGTTGATTTGGGTTTATCCCTTCGAACATTCTTCGGGTTCTATCTCACGGACTCACTAGCTCGGTCTCACCCTCGGTTCAATTTCACGGACTTATAATAAAACGGACCTTCGCTGAATCGGAGAGAACTAGGTTCTCACCGTACACAGATAGTCCCTCCATTTTCCGGAGTAAAGAAATGAAAACGGGAAATGGAATGAAAAGACCTCGTTCTCCCAAAACCACGACTGCATAACTGATTACCCAGGCTTCAAATAAATGCTGCACCGTTACGTGTCTTAGTAACGTGGATTTCATCAGAGTCCTTTGGCCTTCTGAACTCTGCCGTTACTAGAAGCTTCTAGAAGATGCTAGAAGTCTCTTCAACTTCAACTTCCTCCCTATATAAAGCCATGCATAGCATCACTTCTTCACACTTTCTATAAACTTTGGCCTGGCTTTGCTTTAAGATGTCTTCTCCTTCATTATTGTTAACTGACGTTGTTCACTCTCCGATCTCTCTCACATCCCCTACCTAACCAACTCCCGAACCTTCCGTCATGATTGACTTCGAACTTCAAGAGGCTAAAATATCTCCAGCTTGGTTCAATTTTGAGGATGATTGTAAGGTTGTCATCACTACAACCATGTAAGGAAGTTTGCATCCTTGGTTACCGAAGATACAGTTCCTAGGGTTCGATGAGAATGTGACTTAGGCAGCAATGTAGAGATTTTGCCTGTCGGACAGGGAGTGCGGATTGATCACCATATCCCAGGTTATTCCCTCGTGTATACCTACCCATTCGCCATCAAATTTACGCTCCCAATTCCTCAAGTGATCGAGGACATGTGCCGACGTTATCGAATTTGTATAGGGCAAATTTCTCCTCAAGGACCGGAGTAGGTTTGCTTAATTTTCCTTTCTGGTTTCAGACTGATGTAAATTTTATATTCGGATGTCTAATGGACCCGTTTTCATGAATGGTAGCTCGATTTCCATTACCAAACTTGAACTCGATTTATATTACCGAACTTAATTTCTCTCGGAGAGGCTAGATTTGAATGTGATTCATCAGGAATGCACGGGAAAACCAAACGTCGCATCACGTCATTTCACTGACACGAAGGATGCGTCGGTTCCCGATTGGTCACTTTTCAGCACGTGTCATCTCGCGACCGGTCCGGCAAAAGGCACCGAATGGGAAGCGTATCGCTTCTCCCATATATATATGTCATCCTCCTCCTCTTCTTTATTTCTGCCTCTTCTTCCTTTCTTGCTCACTAACAGAATCCCTCCAACGATTTAACTCCATATTTTCTTCAAACGCCCAAGAACAAGCTCTGTTTCTTTGCCTTTTCTTGAAAAAACTTCTAAAGTAGCCTTTTGATCTTCATCCTCTTCCTGTTTGTTCGTTCATCCGTTTGGCTTAAGAAACAAAACATGGCGTCAAGTTCTAGGCAATCATCACGAGAGAACACTCCGTCCGATTCCCCTCGTGCCTCCGATACTGCTGCCGGTGCCGAGGCCGAAGTTGTCCCTTATGAACCTCGAGGACAAGATGCAATGCCAGGGGCTTTTAATTTCGATTCCGAATTTGCTCCAGAAAAGCCACCAAAGGGAGACAACGCGGACCGAGGATACGATGTCCGGTGTTATCCTTCGGCCATCACCAAGGCTCTTATACCACAAGTTCGGGCTGACTGTGGTTGGAACGTAAATCCGACTCCTCTAGCTGCCGGCGAGTGGCGGTACGGCCCTACGAAAATCGTGATCCCGGGCCCTGATGAAGATGTGACCACGTACAAAGAGGGGTATTTGAGTGTGTACACCTTTCCCTTCACATACAATCTTGATCCGCCAATTGACGGGGTCATTCTAGATATGTGCCGAACATATCAACTGTGCCTCGGACAAATTGGGCCGAATGTTTGGCGTGTCGTTACATGCATTCGGTTCTTAGCTAACGAGGTCAATGCTCCGTTTACGCTCGACCATTTGATCCGGCTCTACTCTCCCCGTTTCTTTCGCGGGGGAATTGTGAAATTGCTGAAGCGTGCCAAGTACCCCATACTTTCTAGTGTGGATGATAAGGATCGGGGGTGGTTAGTGCGCTACGTCCGTGTGAAGACCGAAGAAATTATTCCTCCGAGCCATCGCCCCTTCCCTGAAAAGTGGAATAAATAACGTAAGCCATTTGAATGCTTTACCCTTTTTTTTTTTTATGCATTCGTTTTGCCCTGCAGCAAGTAAGTGGATCCCTCGAGTCATTGATGACCTCGTGGACTGGCTTGAGAGCCTCATAGCCCAGTACCCCCCACCAGTTGCGACGTTGGGCTGAATTGTCGAAGGGCAGATGGGTAATAAAAAGTCACGGGGGTGTGTTTTGTTTGGTCCCTTCCCCTCGTTTTTCTCCTTTTTTTTACACACTTTGCTATATTTGCAGTGAAACGGAACATGGCCTAGCTAAGGGATCCTCCACTCCCCTCTCCGAGAGGAGGTTCGCTGTTTGACCCGGCCGACTCCGAACAGCTCATAGCCGAGGTAGCTCCGAGTAGAAAACGGAGCAGATCATCCAAGCCCTCTTCTTCCAAGGCGAAGAAGAAGAAAACCGCCACGGTTCGAGGTGATTCATCACGGACTTTGAGAGACGAGCCGGAAGAAGACTTCATGATCGTCGTCCGAAGGCACCAACCTGCTCCACTTACACTCCCGGTTAGTCCCACCATGACCGGCATGGAGTTACCGCCTGCAACCCTTCCGCAACTGGCCGAGGTTGCTTTTGAACGCCCCCCCCCGGAGCCCGATAAGGATTTTCGGCGACGTCATCACCGTCGATGATGATCTGTCCGGAGGGGAACCTGCCACGGACATTGCTAATTTGCCCGGGACCTCTTTCCCACACGGGGAGGATCTTGAACAGATATTGGGTGAGGCTTCCCCGATTGAAGCCGTTAGGGCAGACCCTTCGGGTTTTAACCTGCCAATTCCCAAAGGCAGGCGATGGCCTATGCGGAGTCAAAATAGTTTACAACATCCGGGTAATTTCGGGGTTATTTAAAGTTAAGGAGTCGCCACCTAATTATTTACGGTGAATTAGGGCACCTAAGTTCATTAAAGTTATTATCTAAAGTTGATTTTATTTTAAAGTCTACGAAACCAAAAAGATCTGGGTAAGGGTTCAACTAATCTAGAGGGAAGGTATTAGGCATCCTCTAAATTCCATTAATAATGGTTAATCCGACCGGACTTAGATTAGTTAGGCTAAGTATAAGTGTAACATTTTGAATGTTTGGGAAATAGTTGGTATATGTTGCTAAAATTATAAATAGGAATATAATAATGTTATTAAAAATAAGACTTGTAGAAAATTATAATTTTTTGCGTAAAGAGTTTAATTCTAAATAAGCTGAAAAGGTGTGAGATGGTGTAACGTTCTGCAAATATTTGAAACAACGTAATAACTAGGTGTTAATTGTTTTTTAACAGTTATATATTATATATATATGTATATATATATATATATATATATATATATATATATATTAAATGACTAGATAAGATAGATAGATGGCTAATGCAGAAAATAATTTTATAAATAGGCTTTCTAATCACTTAGTAAGATAAATTTTTTAGTGAAAGACATTTGAATTAACTCCCAATCTATAGTAATTTATTCACTATTAATTAAAGACTTGAAGATTTTACGTATCAATGACATTTCTAAATTTCTAAGATAGTAAAAGTGGATCATGATTCTTTTAACCTAAAGACATGTAGGCATACTATTTGAAAATCAATTACCCAAATAAATGTTATATATACTATAAATAGTTTAGAAAATAGAAGTGAATGTAACTTATGGAATTAACTACCCAATTATTAAACTAAACCCCACTAATTTGCTAAAGTCCATCTAAATTAACAAAAAAAAAACGTTAGTCATACAACACAAATTAAATGCACAACAAAATAAAATAGGAGAGCAAATGAGTTAAATGGGCTCAGCCCATTTGAATTGCTGTGACCAGGCTGCTGTTAGGCCTTGGCCCAGTCACTTTATGGGCTTGCGGCTTCGTTGGGCCTCGGCCAACCTTAATATTTTTCTTCGGCTGGGGGGGGGGGGGGGCTAACTCGATAGGAGGATTTTGTTGGATTCGGCCCAACATCGAATGCGGAAGGAGACGAGTCCTCGGACTCATACGCGATGTTCATGCATAAGTAACGAAGGAAAAGGATTAGTATGGAATCGATAAATAAAACTAAACATACATAATGTAAGCTCAAAAGAAGGACAGATTAATAGCTCATATACATATTCCATACATACAAATTCATAGGAAATATAGAGCGATCTGGAAGACATACTAGAACTGGTATACCTCAGTATACCTTAAGTATACAGATCTCAGTATACCCGTGGGCATCACAAGGCTGTATACTTCAAGTATATTTGAGGATATCATTCTATAATTTGATATAGAAGACCAAAAACACAAAAACCATCAAACCTCAAATTCGATTATTATCCCATACTTTCATCTCTCAAAACACGCCGGATACCTTTCACAAGATAAACAGGATATTCAAAGGAAATACGAGTAAGAACATGCACTACGAGACTCTAAAAACAGCATGAAGGTCCAGGGGAAGTATGATGATCACTCGCTGGAAATTTGGGGTAGCAAAATCAATCCTAAAGCAGTATCTTCAACCTCGAAGTGCAATGGCAATTTAGCTCAAAATAAAAGTTGAAATTTAACTCGAAGTGTAGCAGAAATTCAACTCAAAAATGCAGTGGTTCGTGACCTAAAAAATACAACAATAAAGTAGCTAAACTGCGGCAATTCAGGAGCAGAAGACAGTGATTCAGTACTCAGTAAAATATTCCTTAAGTATGGTAATCCTTTAGCAAGTTAATGATTTTAATTTAAGACAGGGGACTGCTCACAGTAGCTTATTAACAACCCCAAATGAACAGTAGAAAGATTTCAACGAGTGCAGCAATCTTTGATTCGTTTTAAGATCTTAGAACAATGTCGGATAACGAATTTCAATGTTTAAGACCCGACTTTACTAGACTTAACTTTTAAAAAAAAAAACGAAGAAGAAGAATTGACTTTTTCATCTTTTAAGAAACACGTTTCTATGGGAGGGAGAAACGGGAAGAAACCCAATGCATATGGTCAATCACGGCGAAATAAAATGCTCAAAATCAGTTGCTATTCTTTAAACATGGAGAGGACTTATATATCTGTCATAATCAACCATATTCGCGTACACACAGCTTGACTTAACCAACTTATATTAAGGGTCTAAACCAAGGCTAAACCGAGATCGAAGAATCGTAACCATCAATCGATATGTATTCCAAACCAAAATACCATATAACTAAGTAAAATTGAAAACTGAAATGAGGTAAAACACAAACACACAAGTACTGTTACTACCAAACTGGAACTAAACCGAACTAAGACGTGGATAGATAAACATTATTAATTACTAAATCGAAACTAAACTCACCAAACATGAACATGTAGCAAACAGATAAATCAGACTTGATCAAAGTACGTGAAAGAAGACTACCGTCTATTCTAAATTCGAAATCGCACTCGTAGGCTCAATTAACAAACTCACTCTATAACTGAAACTCTGCTTCTACATCAAACAAGATCTCAGAACAAAAAGGTCCAAATTTGATATTCAACTTATAATTCTCTAAACTCTTGATAGTTATCAACCTTAATCGAGCATTTCTAAATCAAAACCAGAGACGCGTAGCTAACAACTTAGGTTAAGGTTAACTTAAATTAATGAATCAAAGGTTTTAAAGCTAAAGTCGAAAATCAGCCCAGCCAACATGCCATGGTAAAGATGTCAAACAACAACTCAAATCACATTTTCGGTCGCGATTTCAACCAAACTAGTAGATAACACATATTTCGATTTCTCAACCATACAAAAAAAACAACAAAGATAAAATTGACGAAGAGTAATATTTTAGGCTGTTAACAGTAAAACAAAATCGAGGTGAAATACGAAGTGATTTACACGACAAGAACTCTAATTCATTATTTTTTATCTCAAACTATAGATTCATTACACTAACAGTACCAGAAAAATAAAAATAAAGCTTCAGGTCTACCGACCTTTTGTGGGTACAGTGAAGTGGGGACGTCAAGGCCTCGAATCTACTCTTTTAACTCACGAACGATTTCGAAACTCGGATTGAAACAACCCAGCAATTCTTCTCTATCAGAAGTGTTCAAGTGCAACCCAAAATGATTTTCAAATCGTATCAATTTTTTGAATAAGCTGCCGACTCAGAAAAAAATCCCCCCCTTCGGCTGAGCACTTAGAGACCTATTTATAGGTGTCGAAAACTAGGGTTTCGATTTTGAATCCTCATTTTGGCTCCAAACAAAAGCTTAAAAAAAAGCCGTTTGGATTAACCCGTGAACAAATCTTTTGCTCAGATCTCAGAAAAGTTTCTTGACTTCTTGTGATACATCTTTGTTGACCAAACCCCGTGACAAAGAAAGAAAAAAGGTGAAAAAGTGCGAATTTACTCTAAAATGGATGGGCGAATTTCTATCCATAGTGGGTGTAAATAAAGATTTTCCTCGAAATGGACAGGAGAGTGGAGGTATTGCACAAAAATGGGGTGGCACAGATCTGCCATGGTGAAAGTTGGCCAAGAATTTACTAAAATGGGGTGAGAAAAGGTGAAGAAGAGATCACAGATGAGGGAGAGAGAGTGAAGGATATAGCGATGTTGCACGAGAATAGCATGGCAAACTCTGCCATGGCTGAGCACGTTTGGATTTTTCTTGAAATGGAGGAGGGAGGAAGGAAGAGAGAGAGAGAGACGAGGGAGAGATGCGGCTGAAGAAGAAATGAGGGATTAGGTATTTTCTTTTGTTCCAAAGAGGAGAAATGGGCCGGATCGGGTATAAACTGATGATGGGCTGCTGATTTCGTTTGGGCTTAAAAACAATGGACTGCTATTGTGGTTGAAAATTGGGCTATTATTTTGTAACTAGTACAAGATATATTATGTGAAGGCAAATAGTAATTAGTGTGTATAAAGTAAAAATTAATTTAGCGAGTACAAATTCTAGAATGAAATGATGACGAACCATTTAAAATTTGTGATAAAGTAATGAAAGTAATGTTGATAGAAAATAGTGAAGATGAAAGTAATGATATTAATAGCAGTAAAAATAGTAGCGAAAATAAAATATTTAAATTTAATTAATTTAAAAGCCCAAGGAAATAAATAGGAATAAAGGAGGGACAAAATTGGGTGTCAACATCGCTTTATTGAGGCTTTCCAGAAAGTAGAGGATAGCCAAGGTGTGATAAACATCGAAGGTGACGAAGAGGAAACCCCTGTCCCGGAGATAGCAGGTCCGGGCATTCCTTCTGGGCAAAGTGCCCCGCTAATCCCTTGATCCATGATGGCCCCGATTTTTCATCATTACATTGCAGCACCAATAGATCTGGTGAAGCCTCCGCTGCTCCACTACGGTCTGATGGACTAAACTTGAAAATCTTGCTTCACCAGCTTGCCAACCAGATTCTCGTATGCCATACCTCCACCACCTTCGACATAGCCGAGGTGGGGAAACTAAAGGTTTCGAACTCCGTAATTGCTGAAAACAGCCAATTACGTCAGGAAGCCCAGACACTTCGGGTGCGATGACATGAATTCGAATCCCTGAAGCATTCCCTTCATTTGAGTGTTGAAGAGACCAGACACCAACTGGAAGAAGAGATGAAAACCCTACAGGCCAAAGACTCCGACCTCCAAAACCTTCAGGTGTGTGTCGATGATCTGTAGAACGAATTAGAGGTCCTTTGGGGATGGTACAGGAGTTCCGAAGCAACCCAAGCACAACGCCTTAGGGCGAAGTGGGATAACATAGAATGGCGTCGGTCCGCCCAGGACCAAAGGATCAACCTGATGCGTGATCTTGCAATCTTGAAGCCCCGGCGAGATGCTTTCCATGAGGCCTTGGACAACAAGCTGGACTTGGAAGAAGCTTTAATAGATGCTGAGGTGGAATTTGTAGCTGTTGAATCTGCTATGGAAAACCTGAGGACATCTGAACACAGTAGTCCTGATAGCGAGGATAAGGGTGCCTCTACTCCTGATGAGGGCGAGCCAACTTCTCCTTGATCCCCCAACATCTGGACGGGCCTGCGTGCTCATGCTTTGTTTACTCTGAGGATTGCATGCCTCTTTATGCCTTTCTTTTTCCTTATTATTTTGAACAACTGCCTTTGTTTTTACTTTGCCTTCGAGCCTCTCCATGTTATGAAGTTTTAATTTTGCTTTACACTTTTATTCTTACATCCCTTTATATATATATGTTGTTGTCGTTACCTCAAAGACCGGGCTGATCTATTTGATTTTGCTCAGAAGACCTGGGGTGCAACTAGCCCTTTCTTCTAAAAGATCGGGGTTTTAACAATTTTAAATGCCTTATCGGAGTTTTTTTTTTTTGCCTGAATCGTACTTAAATTGATGTGCGGACAAGTCTTTGGAATTTCTTTCAGACTTTACCTTCTCTGTTGGAAGTTTTAAATGTTATAAGAGAGGGCCCTTATGTCTCGGTGCTAACAAAAGGATGTCTCTTTATTCATTTTTGCACAAATTTTTTGGCATAACGTTTACTTGCGTCAATTTGTCAAACTCTGCTTGTCGTGGCAAAGAAATTCGCTTAACATGGCTTAAATATTTTTGCTTAACATGGCTAAAATTTTTGCTTAACATGGCAAGAAAAGTAACTCCTTAACATGACAAGGAAAGTAACTGCTTAACATGACAAGGAATATGAAAAACATATTTCAAAGTAAAAAAAATCTGTTTCCATAAAATTTTGAATACATGTAGACATTTCACCCGAGAAGTCCCCGATATTAGTGTACTTCATCTTATATATATGTAGGCCCCCAATGTTTGGAAGCAAAGAATAAGGCTCCAGACATTGAATGATGCCCCCGGGAAAATCTAATGGCGACCAAACGATGCTGCCTCGTTAAAAAACTTGTCGGAAAAACCCAATTGGGTTAAAAATCGGACGAAGGGAAAATGAGTGCAGCACCACCGGCCACAGTTCCCTAGCTAAGCATAATATCTTTTGAGGAAATTTACATTCTAATTACTAGGGACTTCCTTTCCGTCTGCATCCTCGAGCTTGTACGATCCTTTTCCGGCAATACTAATCACCTGGTACGGGCCTTCCCAGTTCGGACCTAGCTTTCTAGCATTTGCGTCTCTAGTAATTTGAGTGACCTTCAGTAGTACCAAATCCCCGAGCTTGAAATGACGGAGGTTGGTGCGACGACTATAGTATCGCTCCATCCGTTGCTTTTGAGCCATCATCCGAACGTACGCGAGGTCTCTGTGATCCTCCAACAGATCCGGCTGAACTAACATTGCGTTAGAGTTAGCCTGTTCATGTGCCCAATCGTACCGGGGGCGAGGAGCTCCGACTTGTACCGGGATCAATTCTTCTGCTCCGTACACCAGGGAGAAAAGAGTTTCACTAGTGCTGGGTTTTGTCGTGGTTCTATATGCCCAGAGTACCTCCGGTAACTTTGAAGGGCATGCTCCCTTGGCATCTTCTAATTTCCTCTTCAGATCTAGGATAACGGTCTTGTTTTTTACTCCGCCTGACCATTTCCACTGGATGGTAAGGGGATGAAGTGATCCTTTTGGTGCTCAACTCCTCAAGGAAACTTGTGACTTTTGCTCCAATAAATTGTGGGCCATTATCACAAGTGATTTCCTTTGTAATTTCGAACCGACAGATTACGTGATTCCAAATAAAATTAATTACTTCTTTCTCTCTGATCTTCTTGTAAGCTGCAGCCTCGACCCATTTATAGAAGTAATTTGTTGCCATTAGTACGAATCGTATTGACCAGGCTCTTCCGGCAACGGCCCAACTATATCCATCCCCCATTTCATGAACGGCCAGGGGGAAATAATTGGGTGCAACTCTTCGCCAGGCTGATGCAACATTTGAGCGTGCCGCTTGTACTTGTCACACCTCCGAACGAACGCCTTGGCATCATCTTCCATTCGAGGCCAATAATATCCAGCCCAGAGCAGCTTCTTTGAAAGCGACTCTCTACAGGAATGATTACCATAGATCCCTTCGTGCACTTCCCGCATGACGTAATCTGACTCCTCAGGTCCTATGCACCTTGCCATCGGACCAGAAAAATACCTGCGATGAAGCAGACCACCAATGACGCTGTAGCGGGCCGCCTTTGTTCGCAAAATCGTTGAAGCCTTTGAGTCCTTTGGTAGCTTCCCTTGATTGAAGTCGTCCAAGAATTCAGTCCACCAATCCCATATGAGGCTTGTTGAATTGACTTCATCATACCTCGACTGATCTAAAGCCAAATGCAGCAGCTGGACCACAAATTCTGAGTTTGGGCCTATTGACTCCGTGGATGAGCCCAAATTGGCCAGTGCATCAGCCTCCACATTCTCCTCGCGGGGGAACGTATACCACCGTCCACTCCTGAAACCGAGCCAGCAACCTCAGGACCTTTTCTAAGTACTTTAGCATCCGCTCTTCCTTGGATTTGAACACTCCGTGCACTTGATTTACCATCAGGAGGGAATCACATTTTGCCTCAATGACTTCTGCTCCTAGTCCCCTAGCTAGTTCTTGACCTGCAATCAAAGCTTCATACTCTGCTTCATTGTTAGTGAGAGGCACGCTATTAATATCTTGCCTCAAGACATCACCTGTGGGGGTGCGGAGCAAAACATCGAGCCACGTGCCTTTTACATTAGACATCCCATCCGTGTAGAGTGTCCATACCCCGGACTCAGCCTCATGTACTAGAGAGGCTTCTTTCTGAGCCTGGAGAGCCATGCCTGGACTGAAATCTGTCACAATGTCAGCCACGACTTGGGACTTGACTGTAGTACGAGGCTTATACTCAATGTCGAACTCGCTTAACTCAACCGCCCACTTCGTCAATCGCAACACATTCTTTAAACGAAAAGTGGTAACCACGGCGATCGGGTGACACTAAAAATAAGGCCGAAGCTTACGCGAGGCCATTACTAGGGAGAAGGCCAACCTTTCTAATAAAGGGTACCAAGTTTCAGCCCCCGACATGACTCGACTTACGTAGTAAACAGGGAATTACGTACCTTGGTCCTCTCAAACAAGAACTACGCTTACCGCTACCTCGGAGACTGCCAGATAGACTAGCAACACCTCCCCGTCCTATGGTTTGGACATAAGCAGTGGTGAAGATAAATATGCTTTGAGATCACAGAGCATCTGTTGACACTCCAGTGTCCATTTGAAATCATTTTTCTTCTTGAGCAAAGAGAAGAATTTGTGACACTTCTCCGAGGACCTAGATATAAATCTGGTGAGAGCAGTTATCCGCCCAGTAAGCCGATGTACCGCCTTTACGTCCTCTAAGGTGTCCGAAATGTCTTCGATGGCCTTTATCTTCTCCGAGTTTATTTCAATTCCCCTTTGGGAGACAAGGAATCCCAAGAACTTATCGGATCCGACCCCGAATGCGCCCTTCTCAGGGTTCAGCTTCATATTGTATTACCTCAATATGGAAAATGTTCCCTGCAAATGATTAATATGGTCCCCTACATGGATACTTTTGACTAACATATCATCTATGTATACCTCTATGGTTCTGCCTATTTGTTGTTTAAACATCTTATTTATGAGCCTTTGACAAGTGGCTCTGTCATTTTTTAACCCAATTAGTTATGGAGGAAGTTTTCTCTTGATCCTCCAGGTGCATCCTTATCTGGTTATACCCAGAGTAAGAATCGAGGAAACTCATCACTTCATGTCCGACTGTAGCATCGATTATCTGATCGATACTCGGCAACGGGTAGGGCTGGGCAAAAAATACCGAAAACCGAATTACCGAACCGAACCGGCTATTTCGGTATTTCGGTATTCGGTAATTCGGTATTCGGTTCGGTATTCGGTACTAAAATATAAATTTTACAATTTCGGTTTCGGTATTCGGTATTTACACTTATACCGTTCGGTACTTCGGGAAATACCGAATACCGAAATTAATACCAATACAATACATACTGTAAAGTGTACACCCTAAACCTGAAGGAGTAAAGGGCTAAAGCCTAAAGGCCCAAATCCGTAAAAATCCCAATACTTCACCTTTACCTTCAGTTCACTGTAATCCCTAAGACCCTAACACTTCACCTTCAATATCATCAGTTCACTTCACCTTCATCCCTAACACTTCACCCATCAGTTCTACTTCACACAATCTACCAAATCCAACTATTTTCACTCAAATGAACTCATTTTCTCACCTAAAAATCTAAGAAAATAGGGAAAAAGTAGAGTACCATCACGCTTGAGAGTTTTCCAGTGAACGACGCCGTATTGGATCAAGGATAAAGTGAAGATCAAGAGAAATGCGAAGGTAGATGATGTCCATATCGAGCCATTTAAATAGGTAATCAATCACCTACAGTGAATATCGAATTTTGAATCACCGGAAGAAAAAAAAAAGTACAATCCGAAAAGCTAAACGTACATTATACAAAGGTGTATATAGTGAGATTTGAGAGAGATGATGAAGTGAAGAAGAAGATCTGTGTGAGAAAACAATGGTGAGATTCACTAATTTAAGCTTCTTTAATAGCTTCCGTATTGTATTTTTTGATTTTGTTTTACACTTCCAATGCCTCGTTGTTGTTGTTTTTGGGAGAGAAAGATATGAATGGATAGTATCCATAGCAGTAGTATTTGGGAGAGAAAGAAAGAAGAAATGATAAAGTGACCATGTTATGTTATGTAGAAATGATACTTAATCCTTTGCAATTTATGTCTTATAACATTTGTAATCTCTTCTATGTTTAGATGGAAGATGAAACAAGTCGAACAACCAATGTCAGTGGAAGCGCACCTGTCAGTGGAAGCACACCTCTTACTGAGTCTCTTGATTCAACACCGGAAGTTGAACAACATCCAGTGATTGTGAAGAGGAAAGCTATAGAACCAAGATCTGCTGCTTGGCCGCATTATGATAAGCTCATAGAAGATGGAATTAATAAAGCAAAGTGCAAGTATTGTGGTAAAGTTCTCTTAGCTGATGCAACTAAAAATGGAACAAGTGGACTGAATAAACATTTGAAAACTTGTCCTAAAAATCCAAATAAGTTTAACACTTCCAATTCTAAGTACAAACAATCAAATTTAAACTTTCCATTAGAAGGTGAAATGGGTGATGGGGCAACTTGGACTTTTGATCAAGAGGTATCTCGGAGGGCTTTAGTTGAGATGTTAATCCTTGATGAGCTTCCTTTTCGTTTTGTTGAAAAGGAAGGTTTTAAGAAGTTTATGAAAAAAACCCAACCTTTATTCCGAGTTCCCTCCCGTAGAACAGTGACTAGGGATTGTTATGTAGTTTTTGGTGAAGAGAGACAAAAGTTTATGAAGTATTTGAAAGAAATATCACCGAGAGTTTGTCTAACCACAGACACATGGACTTCTATACAGAGAATAAATTATATGTGTTTGACGGTACACTTTATTGATAGTGATTGGCTCTTGCATAAACGAATTTTAAACTTTCAGGTTGTTACTAGTCATAAGGGTGACGAAATGGCCCGTTGTATTAGTAAGTGTTTTCTTGATTGGAAATTGGAGAAAATAATCACTATAACTGTAGATAATGCTTCTTCTAACGATGTCATGGTGAAAGAGTTACACAAACAAATGGTTAATTGGGGATCTAACATGAAATGTGGTAACCATCTTCACGTGAGATGTATGGCTCACATTTTAAATCTTATTGTGCAAGATGGCATGAAAGAAGTTGGTCCATCTATCAAACGTGTTAGGCAAATGGTGAAATATGTTAGACAATCTGCCGCAAGGATTAGAAAATTTGCGGAATGTTGTGAACTAGAAAACATAGACGATAAGAAGTCATTATGTTTAGATGTTTCAACCGGAATTCGACCTACTTGATGTTGGATGCCGCACAACATTTTGAGAGTGCATTTGATAGGTTTGATCTTGAAGATGGTGGATTGTCAACTTATCTTGCTAATCATGTTTGTGAAGATGGAAGTGTTGCAGGTGTACTTGAAAGTGATGATTGGCAAAAGGTGAGAAATATGGTAATATTTCTTAAAAGGTTTTATGATCTAACTGAGAAGGTTTCAGGTTCACTCTACGTCACTTCTAATGGTCACTTTGAAGATATAGTTGAGCTTCACAATCATTTAAGAGAGTGTATGGAAGACGATGATCCTTCTTTGGCAAAAATGGGAGAAAAAATGAAAGAAAAGTTTGTCAAGTATTGGGGTGCTCCTGAAAAAATGAATAAAGTGCTTTTTATTGCCTCTATCTTAGATCCTCGTAACAAACTTGAGTATGTTGGCGACGCACTTGAGGATATGTTTGGAGATGAAAAGGGGAGTGAAATAAAAGATAAAGTGGTGACTTAGATGAAATCTATGTTTGAAGAGTATGTAGCAAAATTCTCTAATGCATCTCGACGCACATCTTCTCTCTCTGATTTATCGGGTCAGACATCAGATTCATCTAGCTCTAGCACTACAACAAAATCAGCAAAAGTGAGAAATAGGATCCAAATGAAGAGGAACAAACAAGATGGTACGGGTTTGGGTGGTAAGTCGGAGTTGGAAAAGTATCTTAGTGAAGAACTAGAGCGAATGATGATGAGGACAATTTTGATATCTTGTCATGGTGGAAAGCTCATTCTCCTAGATATAAAATTCTTTCCGAGATGGCTCGTGATGTGTTGGCAATTCTAATTTCTAGTGTGGCATCGGAATGTGCCTTTAGCACGGGGGCCGTATTCTTGATTCATTTAGGAGTTCTTTGAATCCAAAATTGGTCCAAGCTGTTATTTGTCTTCAAGATTGGCGTCGAAATGAGCCTTATCCCATAAATGTTGAAGAAGATTTTAATGATCTTATGAAACTTGAACTTGGTATGTTTTTCAGTTTTTGTATTTTATTTTTATATTTTTTTACTTAGTTTAATTGTTGACACATTTTAAATTCTTTTTAGATATGGCTGATAGCTCAAAAGATTCCCTCGTTCTTGATTTGTAATCGCAAGATGCCTCAGGTAAGAGGATCTGTTCCTGGTGTTGCACTTGCCATTTTTGCTGTATTTTTGTTGTTGGAGTGTCTCACCTTGGTACATAGCACTATATTGGTTGTTTTGCTGCTGAAATGTCGTGAGAATGCGGATTTTTGACTGCTGGAATGTTGTTTTTATTGCAGCTGAAAAATGCTATTTTTTGTTGCTGGAACGCTGATTTTTGCTGCTGAATGCTTTACGCTAAATCTTTGAAACTTCTTTGCGCGTATTTTTTTAGTTCTTTGAAATGCTGTTTTTTTTCTTTCTTTGGAACGCTCCATTTTCTTCTTTGAAACGCATTTCTTTGGAACACTATTTTTTTGCTGTTGGAACGCTGAAGTTCGCTGCTGAAATTCTTGTTGCTGAAATGCTAAAAGTTTTGTTGCTGATGTGCTTATTTTTTGTTGCTGCGAAGGCTCGTTTTCCCTGCTAATGGAGATGCTTGAAGTCTGCTTTTTTTTTTTTTTTTTTTTTTTGGTCTATGATGATTGTTAGATTTGATTCTTGGACTTGAAATTGTAAAGATCTGTGAACTTCATTTGATTTAACATTAGTTAATTTGACCTTCATACTCCGAATCAAGCCACATAAATTGAAATAGAGGGAGTATTTTGTTTCTTGTTTACTGTATTGCTTCTGGATTAATCATTCTCTTTCTTTATGAAGTTCTGGTTACTTCCTTTGTTTAATGGTCCAGCTTCATTGCTGGTTCATTTTAGGTAAATTTATTGAACGGTTGTGTCATGAGTAGTTGTGTGAACTGTGAAGCCAAAAGAACAGACGGAGGCCAATCCAGCTGTGCATCTCCATGGTTTTGATAGGTATGCCTCATATTAAGCTAATGTTTTGACTACTTTCTCTTGCTGTGCTCTGTGTTTTTCATTATCCCTCATTGTTCAGCTCATGTTTAGAGTGGAGGTACACATTTCCGATGCTTGAGCAGGCTGGATTAGAGACATGGGCAGTTGATATCTCAGGATGGGGTTTCGCTGATTTAGGTATTTCTTCTTGTTCTAGCTCTTTCTCAGTTTCTATTTAAGAAAGGCTTCCATCGTGCGATGTAGCTTCCAAGCGTGATCATCTTTACCAGGTACCTCCTGATTCCAAACTAAATATCCTGATCTACTGCATACAAGCTTGGAAGGTTGGAACTAGTCTCTTTCTTTGCACATTCTAATAAATGTAAAGTTGCATACCTAAGTTTAAAAGTAAGGTAAAATTCACATTATTTTTTTCCTAGTAGTGTACTATATAATACTTAGTTTGCCAGGGCACGTACACAGTTATACACCATTGTGCAGTGCTAGGATATCACAGTTATGTAGCATTAAAAAGGGCCACCCTTGCTTACTTGGTGAGCTCTACACTATGAAATTATGGAAGTAGTGTTTATTTGTCTATTTGTAGAAACCAATAAAAGTGTAATAAGGGTTAGGCGAATCTCCCTGGTCTGGCTTTTTAAGGTTTGAAGAATCACTCAGATATTAAACTTTTTAAGGAATTTTCCATTTACATGTTCTAAAAATCGAGTTTCGTTTTTTCTTTCAAATTTTGTGGTCTACCTACATCAAGAGGCCAATGGTACTTGTCGGACCTAGTCTTGGATGCTATTCTATTGACTTTTCACAAATATCCGAAGCGTAAGCACATACAATAATGTGAATCAGTACACAAATTTTATAGATTAGTTTCTACTTTCTAGTAAGAAGGAGGAATTATTTTATGGCTAACTCTGAAGTACTTTTACTTTATAGGTGAATAGGCTGGTTTTAATTGATGCAAGTGTTTACGCGGAAGGTACAGGAAACTTGCGACCTTACCCAAAGCAGTAGCTTATGCTGGGGTGAGTTACCTCCTAGTTCTCTTAAAACAAAGGGACACATTCTACGCAAGATTGGATTGTTTGATGTAACTGAACGTATATGTTATAATGTTTGTGGTTTATTACTGAAAGGGTAATTCTTTCATCCTATAATCGATATGCATACTTATAAAAGAGAGAAAAATCTTGAGTATTGATGAGTAAGAAAATGGTATTACCGAATACCGTACCGAACCGAAATTTGATTTACCGATTCCCGAATTACCGAACCGAAGTTTGAAAGTTCGGTATTTGGTATATACTTTCAATTACCGAATACCGAATTACCGAACCCGAACTTTAAAAATACCGAACCGAATACCGAACGCCCAGACCTAGCAACGGGAATGAATCGTTCGGGCATGCTTTATTTAAATCTTTGAAGTCTATACACATTCTAAACTTGTTACCTTTTTTCGGAACTACCACTAGAGAGCCAATCCGGGTACTTGACTTCCCGAATGGACTCGATGTTCAAAGGCGAGCAACCTCTTCCTTAACGAACCTATTGGGGAGCTCCGCTATGGGTCGCTACTTTTGGCGAACTGGTGGGAAGCTAAGATCCATTCTAAGTTTGTGAATTGCTACGTCCGATGGGATACCTGTCATATCCTTATGGGACCAAGAAAAACAATCATTGTTATTGCGTAAATAAGCCAGTATAGCTTCCCTGAGCTCCGAGGTTAACCCCATGCCTAAGTATACCTTTCGCTCCGGAAGTTCTATATGCAAAGCAATCTGCTCTAACTGCTCAGTAGTGGATTTGGTGGCATCTGATCCGTCCGGCGGTTGAAAATATCTCGGGACCCCATAATCGTCCTCGACCTCCTCATGCTTTTCGTTATTTTTGCTCTCCACTGATGTCTTCTGGTCTTCGTTTGAGGCGGGTCCCAAGCTCTATAATTTCTACAAGACCGGCTCGTTCTGGACCTCTATTATTACAGCTCTTCCACAACGAACATGTCATTTGCTGATTGCTCACCCCAAATCTATCTGATCCCGTCCGGAGTAGGGAATTTAAGCAGCAAGTGGAGAGTTGAGGGGACAGCCTTCATGTCGTGGAGCCAAGGCCTCCCGAAAATAGCATTGTACTGCATGTCACCGCCGATCACATAAAATTTTGTCAACTTCGTGACCCCTCCTACTTCTACAGGCAAGTCGATGTCTCCCTTGGTGGCTTCACAGGCCATGTTGAAGCCCGACAATGTCCGCGCCGCCCGTATCATTTGCTCTAACATTCCGATTTCTTTCACCAACTTCAAGCAGAGGATATTTATTAATCTTCCCGATTCTACCATGACTCGCTTGACCTGGCAATTTCTAATAAGTATGGTGATAACAAGGGCATCATTATGAGGCAAAGTGACGTCTGCTGCATCTTCATCGGAGAATGTAATAGCCTCATCCTATGGAAACTCTCGATTTCTCTTTTATCTTGTCATCGAGATCTTTATCTTCCTGGACGGGGTGAAACTAGTCCCCGCTATCATAGCTTCTCCAAAAATTATGTTGATTACGTGCAGGGGAGTAGTTGGCTCGTCCTTCTCCTCGACAAGGTTGGCTCTACGATAATTGTCTCTTCCTCTCTGGCTCAAGCATTCCCGAAGGTGCCCTCTGGCAAGCATGTTCGCCACCTCCTCCCGGAGATGTCTACAATCGGTGGTCTTATGCCCGTGAGTCTTGTGGAATTTGCATCAGACCGTCTGGTCCCTTAAATGTGGATCGAATCGCAACAGCCTTAGAGGATGAGATGACGGATGAGTCTTCAGAACATCCACTATTTGAGATTCGGTAATGGTGAAACTGTAATCTAAAAGCTTGGGATGTTCCGATCCGCCGGTAGAGAACGGGACTGATTATTCTTGAGTTGAAAACCCCGTCCGTTCTTCCCGGAGTTATATTTTTTATTTCCTCCGGGCTTCTCAAGTGATCTATAACCGGACCCACCATTGGCAGCTTATGGCTGAGGATACGGCTGGAAATGATTCTTTGAGGAGCTCCGATCTGGACCGTAACCTTTGTTCGCCTTTGCAGGGTAAACTGAACACGAAGCCCCCAATAAGTCATCTTCCACTCGAATCTTTGATTCATAACGGTTGTGTACATCCTCCCAGGTTATGGCTTAGAACTCGATGAGACTTTCCTTGAGCCTCCGGGATGCGTCCGAACTCAAAGGATTCAGACCTTTGGTAAAAGCTTCGAATGCCCACTAATCCGGTACGGCAGGTAGAATTATAAGCTCCTTCTGGAATCGGGTAACGAAATCCTGAAGACGCTCCGTTTCTCCCTAAGCAATACGGAAGATGTCCGCCTTCTTGGTTTTCATCTTCCTAGCATCGGCATGAGCTTTGATAAAAACATCCTCCAGCATAGCAAATGATGTTATTGAATGCTCCAGGAGATGAGAGTGCCACGTCATGGAGCCCCGGGCAAGGGTCTCACAAAATTTCTTGATTAAGACAGACTCGATCTCCTTCTCCTGAAGGTCATTGCCCTTGATCGCCAGAGTAGGCCGTAATATGATCCTGCGGATCAGTGGTGCCATCATATTTGGGAATATTGGGCATTTTGAACTGCTTCGGGATTGGCTCTGGCGCCGCCTCGGGTGTGTATGCTCGCTGGCTGTACTTTTTCAAATCTGGCCTCTTCACGAACGGAGGTGCCCCAGGAATTTGGCTGAGGCGCTTCTGGAATTCCTTCACATTCTTCTCTACCTCCTTGGCAGTCTTATCCATCTTCCTGGTAATTTCCCTCATGAACTGCTGGACTTTGGCATGGAAAGGATCAAGGGGAGCTGTTCCACTTCCGGTGGCCTCTCCGCCTCCTCCCACAGTTTATCTATTTCCTCAGGCGGCATTCGAGTTAGTCACAGGTTCTGGCATACAAATAGGAGGTGTGGCGGTTTAACCTGCTAGTGTTATCATGAAGGTTTCAATGATCTATTGTAGCTAGTGTTATCATGAAGATTTCAATGATCTGTTTTAACCATTGCACTTTCGACATTGCACCGTGGTATTGTCCCCTGAGGATCTGGATGGTTTCTGCTATAGGTTCATTGGTGGGGATATCGTCTGTTACGGTGTTGAGGTCATGATCCCCTCTTGTTGTCTGATCTTCCCCGTGTGGCGGCCGTAGGCTTGTTTGACTAGGTAGTCTATCTGGTCCTAGTGGGAGATCACCGTGCTGGTCCACATCGTTTGGGTTCCCATTAACTTCTGACATACCTGGATTGGGTACTTAGGAAAAAACAGAGAACTTAAGAGAATATTAGTAAAACAACCGATGATTACAATGCTAACCACAACTGCCCTGGCCCCACGGTGGGCGCCAAATTATTTACCCGTAAAACGGTTCAGTTGAATTTGTTCACGTGGTCAGGGACACGTAGATCAAAGTAACCAATAAGATTAAGATGCTCGTATCTAAATATTGTGAATAGACGCAAATAATATAAAGAAAGAAAGAGAGCCTGGATTATAGATGCTTATCCGAGGTTAGATTCCTCTTGTTATCTATGAGCAATAACTCCGGAGCTTAGTAAGCAATAGCAAGAATATAAAATGTATAGAAATATGAGAGTAAGAGCTGTGTGTATTAGCTTGAATATCGTGTGTTACAATGGGAATTACCTCATCTATTTATACTTAGAGCTAGGGGAACATATTCCATCTGTCACGCCCCAGCTGTGTAATAGCAGATGATCGTTATTATGTACAATAAAGAGGGTCTTAATGAGGGGAACATATTCCATATGCCTTAAAGGCATTGTAATAATGTACAATAAAGAGGGTCATAAAATTGCAATAATAGTGAATCTGTAACCCCCCCAGCTGTGTAATAACGGATGACCATTAGGCCACTCAGGTCCGGAGAAGTTGCACGTTACACCGGACCTGCAACTTCTTCCGGTACCATAGACCTTCTCCTGGTGGCTGTGATGCTCACTCATCCGAAGTCTCATCCTTCGTGCTACGTGTCTCGACCACATTAGTAGAGCTGGATCCTTTATATTTCACCCAATACAATGGATATGATCATGAGGTGTCCCATAGTAAAATCAGTTATTGACCGTACGTGAAATAAGCGTTTGGACACCATTTCTTCTAAAAGAGAGGACTATTACTGGGGAGGTAAGTATTAACATATGGGCTCGATAAATTAGTAACTTTTGACCAAATCTTATATATTGTACGATGTCTACTCAATACTAGATGTAGATAGGCATAATAGATGGAAATGATTATGAGGTGTCCCCCTAGTAAAATCAGTTATTGACCGTTCGTGGAATAAGTGTTTGGACACCTTCCCCCCCCCCCCCCCCAAAGAGAGGATTATTGCTGGGAAGGTAATATTATTTTGACAAACGGGCTTGATAAATTAGTATTTTTGGATCAAATCTTGTATATGTATTCGACATTGCCAGCGAAGCTCTACGACAAAGCATATCCATTATTTCCATCATAGAGTCAATCAATCTGCTCTTTCTCTTTTTCGGTCGGTATGTAAAATCATCGGTAAGAAGTCCACCCAATCATGTACAAAAATTAAATTCTGAAATCAATTATGATATTTGGTGATTCGATGGAATGTAAGGATATTTTGTGATTTGAAGCAATGCAATGAATTTTCTTTTTTTATGACATTATGGTTGTTGTATCTTTATCTAGAACTTCGAATTTAAATTGTCCAAAATTGCATGTTAAATTCCTTTATAATGGCTTAGAATGTGCCTATGTGATGTCTCAAAATGGTGAGCAAATTCACTGTAATTTAACCAAGTTGCTTCATAAATACAACTTCACAAATTGCTGCATAATTTCAGTAATTAGGAACTAAATGATTGAACCAAATATGCTCTTACTGTACACGTGTGGATCTAAATATGCCCTTATTAGTCTTCTAATTATGTTCGGTTAAATTTGTGTGAAAGTGCGTGCAATTTTGTTGTCTAACTAAGTAACGGCCGGGGTATCAAACTATTAAGGGAGGGCGAATGTTGTCAATTTCACATACTTTAAGAGCATTTTGACCCTTTTTTCATTTTTACTTACATTTTAAACGATGATTAAATATTAACAAGCAGTAAAAAAACCGACGATTCAAACTAATTTCACAAAATTTTACCCCGGTATCTTACCTGCCAAAGTTGTCCAAAGCACAACAAATTTGGGCTGACATAAATTGTTTATACCTTTCATTTAAAGAGATACAGACCCTAGATTCCAAAAAGAAGGCAAACAACACATGGGAGTTCATTGTATTTGGATTTGTAAGACCAATAAGTATTTCCAAATCTGACTGCATCACCTGTAGATGAGAGACCGAAACTTTGTATACTTACGCAAACTGATTATGAGTAGTTTAAGATAATTATTAATGATGTCAGACTATTTTCTAGCTTATTACTCCCTCCGTCCCAATTTATGTGATGTAGTTTGACTGGGCACGGAGTTTAAGAAATAAAGAAATACTTTTAAATCTTATAGTCTAAAACAAGTCAAATGCATTTGTGTAATTGTAGATTATCTCATTAAGTGTAAAAGGTAAGGTTAAAATTAAATTATTGTCAAATAAGAATATATGTCATTCTTTTTTGGATCAACTAAAAAGGAAAGTGTGTCATATAAATTGGGACCAAGGGAGTAATTGCTTATGACAATGACATGTTTCAAAACAAATTAAATATCTGAAGGATATACTACGGAATATTTTTACTGATACTGACGTTCGATTATTTTATTTTTACGTTATTAGTATTATATAAGCTAAGCCATGATATAGTTGTAAAGCTTCATCATCACACAATTTCTTTCTTGGTGCAAAATGTTAAGAAAAGTACTTTTTAATTATACGCTATCATTTTAGTCTTTTAGATAACTTTTGAAGAGAACAACTTTTGAAGTCAATATATTGTTTTTGCCAAGAAGCAACTTGAAAATAGCACTTTAATCTTCTTTCTTTAAATTAGTTTAGTAATGGGTAATAAGCGAACAATGAACATTACGGTTAATCTTAAAAAGACATTAAATTAAGTGGGAAAAGTAAAAGAGAAGATAATATCGATAGGATGCTATATATCATACATAGGCTAGTATTACAGGGATTGAATGTCACTCAGTAGAGGTGTCTCTAATGATATTGGTTGCTAGTGTTTATTATATCCGGAAAAAAATAGAGAGTTTAAAAGAGTATTTTTCATTTTTGACTGGGTGGCCAAAATTAATTACGGGTGCTAGCTAAAGTATACAAACTTATACACTGATGATGTATATTTTATGTATATTATTTGTATATTTATACTTAATATACAAAATACATATTTACTGGCAACTATATTTTAAAGAGGTCCGAAATATAATTATGCATTCCAAAACAAGCAAACTAATTCAGATATTATAATCAAGAAGATTATTCAAGAAGTCTTTTGTAGAGGAGCAATAAAGTGTAGATTTGCAAGGGACCTGGAACAATTAAATTTGTACCCTTAAGAGAGTACTGGATCCTTAGATGATCGTGTGGCTGATTTGTGTTGTAATTTGCATGTTGTTACTGGTGATTGAAGTTGGATGTCCAATTATCTGTTTTTTTACCATTACATAAAACTCATTTGGTAATAAAATCTTTTACTTACCAAGAAAATGTCCATGGGATTATTGATTCGGGATATGCCACTAAACTTAGTTTGAAACTAAGAGCAAGAGGAAGTCTTATTTTGGGGGATTTTTACGTTGTATAGCCGCCCATAAAAAATAATAACGGGTAAATGTATACTTTTTATACATCAATGCATACATACATTTGATATACATACTTTATACATAATTAGTGTATATTTTCTTACATATATTATAATAATTTTTGTTGGCATGACAAATTGTAACTTTATAATTTTTCTATATGTTTTTGTAGATTTATATCTACTTGTTCATCGTATTTGCATGATTTTTTGATATATTAATGATGGTTAAAAAGTTGCAATTTTATTAAATAAAGAGTGGGAAGTGGACAAATGGAGAAACAAAAGTAGAAACAAAGTTATAATTAGAGAGAAATTTATGGAAGGTAAAGGTCGAAATGAGTCAAGATCAGTCCAAGGGACATCTTTGAGATAGAGACTGTGTACTAGCCAGATGATCACATGCTGCTCAAGCTTAAATAGCTATTCTCTGTAACAATTCCCCCCACTCCCACCCCCTCCCCCCCCCCGCCCCCAGCACACACCTGTTACAATTACAGTTGGAAAAAGAAAATTTTACTTACCTCCGATGTTTACACAAGAGAATTTTTATATCATGATTTGTAATAAATATAGACATGAATATACATTACTTAACTATGGTTAAGTCGTCAATGCAAGATGTGTATAAAAGACATAGATATGTCATGCATTTATTTATTTTGTGTAAATAATGAAGAATACTGAATTTAAAGGTATATATATGCGCAAATTATTACTAAAATTTAACAAATATTGAATTTATAGTTTTAAAGTTATGATAAATTCGATACTAAAATCTTAATGGTTGAAATTATATTTAAATTTTAAATCTGCTTCTAATGAATAAATCCTTACACACAGCTCCCCCAATTTCTTTGTAAACTGTATTTCTAACATTGAAATACACATCTAATAAAAGAAGGTAAACTAAACCTTCCTACCATTAGCTGGAAAAAGAGATCGGACCACCTTAGGTTTTTTTTTTTTTTGGCATAATAAAAGTAATAAATTCATATATTTTACCTTATTGTGTACCAAATTAATTAGTGGTGACTGATTGTTGAGAAAGATTATGAAGTTTTGTAGCCTTACTGCCTTACATTGTATTAATGAAGACTAGTAGAAGTAAATAACGGGAGTTGGCGTAAATAAAGGCCCCGTTTGGATGTGGTTTAAAATCATGTTTGGATATGGTTTAAAACCATGTTTGGACATCTGAATTTGGATATTTTAAGGAGTATTTTCTCTTATAGACATAAAAACCCCACAAGTTGTGAAAACTATCAAAACATTCTCAATTCTTATACAATCTTACCAAATGATCGGCTGAAGTCATTGTTCATAACAAAATTAATACGCTAATTCATAACAACTGAAGACAAAATTAATACTAGAAAACCTTTTAAAAATACAACATCAATTAATCAAATTTTAGTTCAATAAATAAAATTAAACTATGGGTCTTTTTTTACAAAACTAAAAGGTTGATAGACATAAATAAAATTTTGTGGAAGTTAATAAGATTGGTAAATGATTGATCGGGGTAATTGTTAAAAATATCTACCAACTTATGGGTCTTTTTTTACAAAATATAAACTTATGGGTTAAATTTTATATTTAAAAAGTTGAAACCATGGTTTAAACCCCCCAATCATACTTTTTGGATGATTTGAGATTTTAAACCATGGTTTCAAAGCCCCAGCGTGTCCAATGGCTTATTTTTTGAAATCATGAGTTCAAACCGTGGCGTGGCTGACATCTCTGAAAGTTTGTTAAATAACGGGAGTAGGTGTACATAAAGTTTGTTTTGTTAGAAAACTTATTTGGTTTATGTTTACCCCGAATTTTGGTAATCAATTGAATTTGTAAGTGAGGTATAGGATATGTGGATGAACTTTAATCTAATATGAGCTAATATGAACGTATGAGAATTCGTGTGTAAAGACAAGAATATGTATATGAATATATATTTATCAACAACCGAGCTACGATGTGAATTCAGTGATTGAAATAGTATGATATTAAAAAGGGTTATTCCCGGATTGGGGAAGAGAAAAAAAAAAAGCTTTAATGTAT